>NC_091126.1:16354762-16617262 GCF_040183065.1 Periplaneta americana | reverse complement strand
GTCGAGTATCTCCTTTCCTACGTTGCAGGCTGAATGAATCTTAGGATATTGCACATTTCTCTCGTATAATTGGGACCCTGGATCGTCTTCATCCTTTTCCTTTATGGATATTTAATCCTTTTGTAATATAACACACAGTACTTAGGATTCCCCATATTTAAATCTAGTAATCAATCTATCAATACTTCGGATATATATATATATATATATATATATATATATATATATATATATATAGATATAATCATTTTCGCTTTCAATTTTCCATTTTGTACGATTTTAACATAACAGCACTGAAAAAACAAAGTAATGCAACTCCAAAAGGCAAACAAATGCAACTCGAAAATATAGGATACTTTCGTTTCGATGCAGGACGAAGTAAGCACAGTCATTTTTGTACGTTGACTATTATCTTTGGAGAGGTAAGAATGCTTTCCTTTCGTCATGTTGTAGAAAGAGTGTGCCATCACAGACTTCGCCCTGGTTAAATGAGATATTATTTAACTAGTGTAAGTAACCGGTCATTATGACTGATGCACAGAAATTACATTTTAACCTGTGGTTTCGTAACCCATGGTTACTACATTTTTAACCGAGGTTCATGCACTTCGCCATTAATATTTTTATTTCAAATTTACTTATTTTTTAAAATATATAAAAATTAATAAATTTCTGGCGTGATAATGGAAAAAATATGCACTAAGAAAAAAGTGCGAATTATATATTCAAGATGAAATATTTATTTGAATACAAAAAAAAATTGAAAAATATGTGTTTTTATGAAAAATAAAATTTGATTTAAACAGTCAGGAAGGTATATCCAGAATTTTGAACTAATTCAGGCACGCGTATATAAATCCGCTCCCTATCAATAACTTAAACGCTCTTGCAAACTCTTGTGTTGATGTGTTCGTATTCTACGCGTGACAGATAAAACCCCGCATGAATCAGTTGAATATTCCCAAACACTTGACCTGAGACATATATGCAGGACTCAATAATCTAACAGGTTCCTCTGCCAAGTTAATTGATATGATGAATGGGCAACAATCATAGGAAGAACGAAAGAAATGGCGACGAGCGGCTACTGGGCGCCGGTTCACATTAAACCTAACGTAACATCAGTTGTAATACCATAGTCATTTAGCTTGAAAGAAAAAATAAAATAATTTCACAATATACAACAAAATAAGAAAAGATCACTGTACGCATCATTGTGATACGTAGGGATCATGGAGTAGAGCTGCCTCGCATTCTTGACCGCGGAACTAGAAGATTATGTAGTAAGCACAACTGTCCGGTTACGTTTTATACCTGGAAATACACTGCTAGTCGGACCATCGAATCTATGCCCCTCCAGCGCTGTCGTCGTTCTTGGAAAAGTTAACGCCTCTACTCACCCCATTCCACCCGTTTCTCTCCCACTACGCCAAACAGCAGGCCACGAACCTTGCCGAATAGGGATATTGCCAAACTTCCGTCAAACAGTATCATGTCTCTTGAATATTGCTTATAATACTGTAAGGTTAATTATTACTTATTCATAATTTAATTTAAGTAGGTCTAATGACGCTGATTGACTTATGCAAAATGCTATTACTTCCTTAATAATATTTTTTTCACCACTCCGTACTACAGTATTCATGTTGAGTTGACAACACTGGACTGCAAGTGCAAATAAACTGTCCCGTAAGAAGGCTCAAAATTGTGAGTAGTGGGGGAGAGAAAGAGAGAGGGATAGAAAAGAGAGAAATATGAATACAGGGGGAGAAATTAATTGCCGAGGCTGAAACGGTATTAAGGTTCAGTTCGCATATCTTACGGGGGCACAGATCCGATGGTCGGACTATATCAATTTTTAGAAGACTGAAAAGATTTCAAAAGTATTCTTTAAATTGTGACATTATGAATGTTCCTACCCTCCTTCGGAATAACTTCGGAATTAAAAAATATATATTTATTTAAAAAGGATCTATTTCTTAAAAATTATAAAGTATAGTGGTTATTCAGGAAATTAAAATCATATGCTGTAGAACAAGAATTGAGGACAAATCAATGTAATGACAGAATGACAAGAGAAGAGAAAACAGATACCCTTACAGGAAATAGCATAGAATATAGGCTAATGTTTAAAGTTTCTTTATGCTCGACCATGCCGAAATGTAGTAATTATACACCTGGTAGCAGACCTTTAATTCATGTCATTAAAGTACACCTACTCATTAAAGGTCAGGTCTTTCAGCCAATGACGACTCAGGTTACAACTGTTCAGCCAATGAGAGGTCAGCTTTCTACCGTTATAAAACCGCAAGTATCGATTATTCTCGGATATGCAATCGAAAGAGAATTAGCGAAAAGTCACGGAGGCTGGAAATCCAATACTGTCGCAGAAGGTTATGTTCTGTTACTATAATAATTAGCGTTAATTGTAAATAATATTCAAATAAATTCAATTTGTCATCTCGTTTTTCAATGTCGAATTCAATAATCAAGGTTATAATATTATAATATTATCAAGTTTAACGGGACTACGTCAAGGTCATTGACATTATTGTTCCTCGGAAAAAATCAATACTTTCGCGTCTGCGCACATCTCACAATTCACGACCTAGAACAAGGTCACTTCCGATCTTGTCAGATACCTACAAATAAAATGTGTACATCTGAATACCGGTAATTTCAAGTTAGAAATATGGTCGAGCATAAAAAGTCGTATGAAACTCGCCTATAATGGTAATTAAGAAGCTCGTTGCATAATGTACTATTGTGAGATCGTGTGAGTCTATATTATAAGCTTCGTTAAATCTTGAAAAAATATTTTTGAAATGCATATTTGCAGTCGTTTCAAAAACCTCTTGTGATACATAGTAATATTAAAGGAAGAATGAAAATACGCATGTCATCCTAAAGAACGTATTTGGATTAAGAGATTCCATCACAGTGAATCATATTCATCACACAATAACCACCACTTAAACGTTCTTACGAAGACACTTTGAACGAAGACTGAGCTCGCAGCGGAGGGTCTGAGCGATAAGGCAATGTTTATGTACTAACCTAGAAGTTGTAAAAGAGATGCACCCTAATACTCATTTTGTGCCGAAATCAGAAAGTCGAAAATTGATTTTTGTCCAGCTAGATTGCGCGTCGTTAAATTACCGAGAGAAGACTACCCTCTTTGTGTCGGTCAGAGAACGAAGAAGAAGATCGCTCAGAGTGGCTTCCTCGAAACGCGATAACTCGATAATTCTTAAATTTATGAAAATCGTGACAAGGTCAACCAGAGTGCAATGGAAGATAAACGAAATAGAGCAGTTCCTTCATTGTAGAAAGATGACAGTTCAGACTAATGGCATAATAAAGAAATGATTTAGTTTTATCCGTTAAGTCTTGTACAAGTCATTATTTGGTGGAAATTGTGCAGAGTCTAGATTATGTGACATCCGTCATCCCCAGTATAATTGTTAATACTATTGTTATATTAGTAATGCTCGGTGCATTGATATCCGACAGGTCAGGGCCAGGATTTGCCGCGTAAATTTAATGTTATATATTTTTGACGTAATAATTTACATCGCGTAGAATAAAACTATTTTATACGATTTTCTACACTGTGTAATCAATTATTTTCAGGCAAGTAAATTAATAAGTTACAGACGTTTATGTGCTTGAAGACACTGCATTGCCGTGGTTTAATTATCGAGCCAAAAATGTATATTTTGCGCAATTTTTTTGTAAGAATAAAGCTAAGTTCGTCATGCTTTCTGCGCAAAGGTATTCCTACGTACGATATGTCGTCTTTAACGTTTATTTTTAATACAGGATCTTACCAACTTTAAAATCACTCATTATGAATTCTTACCGAACGCTTCGGAACTATGCTGTGAATTTAAGTTGATTATGTCATTCCATCCTTTTAACATTTCTAGGCCATCAGATCGCAATATAATCATGAACAATCTAGAAGTGTGTAGTTAAAGTCACAGGTGCCACCTTTGGGGAAATATCCACAGTGAGGTCGACTAAAATGCTATTTGTAGAGTAGTAAGGCTGCAGCAGTGTAGTGCAGAATACGGTAGTTTTTCTAGTAGCATTCGTAAAATAGGCCTACAATGCAACCTTAGATACACCAAGGCTCTGCGAGTTGCATAAACACCATTCGATGTTATCAAAAATGATCAAATAAGTTAACTCTTATAACATACTGCTTCATGGTCAGCATTAGTGACTACAAATTATGAGATTCCGTGTTCGATTCTCGTCCTGTGCATGAAAATTTCTTAAAGGGACTAGGCCTATTTAATAGTTTCACTCGTAAAGATCTAGGGCCGTATTCATAGACATTCTTAGCGCGGGCTTCCGGTGGATGATCAGCAAACTAACGTTTTTCTTATTCATAAACCAGTGTTAGCGATATATGATATGAATCTTGTACAAGTAATCAATCGATAGCCGGGGCTAGTTTAGCACGCTCGTAGCGCGGTCTAGCGAAATGTCTATGCATAGCACCCCTAGAAGGTAAGCGAGACTATAAAAAGGATCTCTGTAGGCAGGAGCACATGTTTATTTAAGTAAATGTTCGCAGAAAGCGTCGTAGGTTTGAAATGTATAAACTGTAGGATACAAAAAAAAAACATGAACAAGAAGGAAGCCAAATGCAAATAATGCGTACCGATTTACCATAATACTGTGGCAACTGAACACATAAGTTATTACTTAAAAAGTGTAAGGAATAACTACACTATAAATGCAAAACTATGAAAAATTAATTTGAACATTAAATCGAATTATGTAACTGAGATTTAAAATAAAATAAACCACTGTGACAATGAAAATTACATAATAAAACACTTTTGTGACGATCCAAAGCATAAATTCTAACAATTTAAGTTAATTTAATGAAACTGAAGATTAATTTGTATAACTCAAGCTATAATGCGCTTTTTCCTATTGATACTCTTAATATACAATCACTCGAGTAACTCCTGGATTTTTACGAGTTCCAGAAATATCGTATTCCAGAAAAGTCTATAATAAGGGAACAGTAATATAGAAAAATGTCTGTGACTGTTTAAAAGAATAATACAAATTATTTCCACACGTCTCGAACTTATAGCTATAGGGTAAATTAGGGTCTGTTGGACAGTCGGGCATGTTGGACACTTTGTACTTTAACGTGTTACCTCGCCACTTGTGGGCACCACATTCTGCTAGAAGTCAATGACGGAAGTAGCCTCACACGTGGCTACTTCCGTCATTGACTTCTAGCAGAATGTGGTGCCCACAAGTGGCGAGGTAACACGTTAAAGTACAAAGTGTCCAACATGCCCGACTGTCCAACAGACCCTAATTTACCCTAATAAATACTTATTTTATATCGTTCACATACGCCCAAATTACCATTCACACCAATCCTACAAAGATATTTCGTCGGTTCCTACATGATTCTGTAACCCTTAATTAAAGAAAATATAGCTACTTAGATTCCTTACATGCATTCAAGTTTCTTCTCTGAACAATACTACCAATACTACGATAATTTCCACAGTAGAATATCCAATTTTCGTATTCAACCAAAACTACCTGACCAGTATTCTTCAAGGACGCATCTCTAGTTATTTATAAGCCAAATTTGGAAGATGATAATTAACCCCTCAACTTTACCTATAAAATTCACAACAAACGCATTACTATTTAGTCTTCATAATAGGTGCTCTTGAAACTGGTCCATTTGACCTAGGAATAAGTTACAGAAGCATTTAGATTATAACAGACTCTGTATTGAAAACATATTGAAACCATTACAACTTGAGGAATTGTTATTATGAGTCGGATATCACAGTTCTGATGCTGTGAAATTGCTTTCCATGTCCGTAACCCTGTTACTGAAATGTTATTGTGAGTCAATCGTTTTTATTGGTTGCCACAGCTAATTATTGGGTCTCGCCAGCCCTCCCCAAGGACCTGGCTGGAAGTGCGCCTCCGAGCCTCTGTGCATCTCCACTTCGCAGCCTGCTACTTTTATCGAAAATTTAAATTAATCTAAAAGTCTTATGTGTACAACGTAAATTCTACTAGTCTGACCTCATAAATTAGCAAATAGTGGTAAATATTATAAGAGAATAATATTATTGTTATTGCTATAATTAATTCTTTATCCATTGCTTCAGTGATATCCCTTTCGATTAGAACTCAAATGGAACTTAGTTCGAGTTCCGGCGGTGAAAATGGAAATTAATCTCCTCCCCGTTAGGACTGGGGGTGTGTCCCTTGACATGTGTTTGTACCATGTTATCTCCAGATTTTACCTGCGCCATGTAAAATATACAACCAGGGAGTCCTATCACTCGTGACTAAACGACATTTCATACAAGTTGAGAGGATGCGAAGGCATTTCTTTCCCCTCTACTTGCTCTGAGTCCGTCAGTGACAGTCTGGTAGCTGTTACTTCTTATACCTGCACCCCCCAAGCTGTACACACTATCAAATAAAATATTAAATAAAGTACTTAAGTGAATATAAAATATAGTGTCACAGATGTTTGACAATAATTGTAATTATTACATGTTAGAGTATATTTTTGTGTAATTCTTACAATATTTTGAAATAATGTTAGTTTGTATTATGAAGTCAGGGGGAGCGACACAGTGTAGATTGTCCCATTCTGTATGCTGTAGAGTAGCAACTAGTAGTGGAAAAACATTTATCCTCTTTTGTTAGTAGCTTTTTAATGTGCCAGTCAATATAAACAGCAATAAAATTCAATATAAACGCTTAGTACGGACTTTCGAAATATAGAGTACTGGTAAACACTTTCAGAAATAAAATTTGTCACTATGTAGAAAGTCAATTAGTCGAACGTTTGTAAGATGGACAGTAGCATCTTCTCCTTCACTGATCAACCAAACTGAAATGGGGTTTAGTGTTCGTTCAGAATTGCAGCAAGTGTGAGGACGGAATGGCTGTGGATTAGAGGCCCAACATCGAAATAATTTATTATTATTATTATTATTATTATTATTATTGTTGTTATTATTATTATTATTATTATTATTATTATTATTATTATTATTATTATTATTATAGGGCCTACTAATATTAATAACAGAGCACCTGTATGTATATTTAGCGACTCCCAGCTCTATCTGAAATCCAACTAAGCTAAGTACAATTTGTATCCTCTTGCTGTGAAAATCAGACATTTCATGAACAGCCATATAAAACACACTTGTATAAATTGGATTCGAGGCCACTCTAGACTACTAGGAAAATAGCGAGTTGATGAACTAGCAAGGATTGGATCTCTATTTACCGTGGCTCTGTCCAAACAACCACAAGAATCCAATCTGTATGTAGTTCCTGTCGTATTTCAAATTCAAGATTCATTGTATGTTATGTTTCCTACATCTTAATATGATTTAATTTACGTCACTAAACAGTGAAATAACATACAGTACAGTGGCGGTTCCCCGGGGGAGGGAAGGGAGGAACGTCCTCCTCACATTTTCTTCTTTTGAAAGTAAATTGAAATTCGAGGAAAATTCGATAATTTTTAAGTTCACAGCTGTAAGAAAAACTCGGTTGATCGAGTTTTAAACGACGCGTGCTCATGTGCTGTAGAAAACTGTGAGAAAGATGCGAGATTGTCTGTGTGGAGGAAAGGCATTCCATTCCTCCTTTACTGCAGTTAACACACATAGACAACAGCGCGCTAGCGGCCAGAGAAAGAAGCAGAGTCCTAAAGCAAGTAAATGAACGGAGAGGGAGGAGATCCTCCTCTGAATCAGCGCATGGGCGGGAAATAGAAACCGACTAGTCGTGCAGCAAGCTCGCTACTGCTTCCATCTAACGATGCTGCATTCAACCGAACTATAACACATCTAGGAGGAGACACAACAAAAACAGTTTTAATGCAAAGCTATGAAAGACACCATATAAACTTTTTTTTTAAATTATAAATCAAAAATATTATTCATTGCACTTTATATAGGCTACTATTCGTGTTTTGAAACTTCCGTGGATATTTGAAAGTTAAGGTCGGGTTTATGTAAAACAAAGAGGAAGTAGTTCTACATAGGCAACAGCCATGTTGTCAGTTTTGTACAAATACATTTGAAACTGAAAGTAGGTACTGCAAACTACATTATTTTTAACATAAAAAATTAATCGCCCACCGGCAGCTTTGAACAATAATGATAGTATGACTTTACAAGAACTGACATTCTTCAATAGCATGTGATACTGAACTTGTAAAATGTACATGTGGCAACACAGACCACGTGGGTGGGTGCAGTGTTCTCGCTTTCCTCAGATATTTCCCATTCCCATTTCCATTTCCGTAAAACAGTTCCAGTTACGTGTAGTCTCTTCCAACACGTGTGATGCTGTAGTGTGCTCGAAAAATGCTGCGAGGTTGTGAATTCCTTGTGATTGTTAATTTGTGCAATTATTCAATAATGAATGGAAGTGAAAACATAATATATTTTGGACAATTTGGGAAACTCAGTTTACAAGAACAGATTATTGCTAGGCCCTATACAGAAGGGAAGGCCAACCCCAACACTACCTGGTCTTACATGTATGCATGTAGGCTAATTTGTAGCATGTTTCATTCATGAAGGTGTCATTTCTTGCTGTTAACTTCTTTCCTCCTCTTAAGAAATATGCAGGAGCCGCCACTGATACAGTATGTTTCAAACTAAGCTACCGTAAACATAGTTGAAGGGTTCAAAACCATACTGGGCCAAGCGCTATTTACTAAAACCGTAAAAAAAACAAGGGTTAAAATTAAGTTGTCACCATAATTCAATGGAAACGTATAGCAAATTGTCCACACCTGTGGAGTAACGGTCAGCGCGTCTGGTCACGAAACCAGGTGGCCCGGGTTCGAATCCCGGTCGGGGCAAGTTACCTGGTTGAGGCTTTTCCGGGGTTTTTCCTCAACCAAATACGATCAAATGCTGGGTAACTTTCGGTGCTGGACCCCGGACTCATTTCACCGGCATTATCACCTTCATTTCATTCAGACGGTAAATAATCTAGGTGTTAATTCAGCGTCGTAAAATAACCCAATAAAATGAAAAAATATAGCAAATTAGCAAGTAATATAAAATATACTCATTCAAACTAAATGATATGTCAATCTTCATTAAACTATAGTATTCACTTAACTTTAACCCTTGCAGAGGAATGCATTGCCATGAATAGATGTCACATTGAGCACCTCCTATGAACAAGTGTTCAGATCTCAGAAAGTATGTGCGTAGGACCCACGTTTATTAGACATTATTTTCTTGTTCTGATGCATACTATCACCTCCTAAAATATTGGATACTTTTTAACACCCTGTATAATACGAAGAGGAGTGTTAAAATAAACTGTAGCTATACACAGGACAGTGGATACCACAGGCTGTCTACCTGTAAGGTCTACTAATAATTAATATTTGAGGAGTAAATCCATAATATAATATTATTATACTAATAAATCCATAATATTCTACTAATAATTAACTAATAGAATTGAGATTTTGGTCCAGGAAACTCGGTTCAATTTCAGGCAAAAGAAATAGGGATTTATGTTCCTCCCATGGGAAGTGTGAGTGTTCCCTGTTTTTGTCGTTCGTTCACTCAAGCCATGACATTGCATCACGCTGACCACACGATTAGGAATTTCCGTTGCTTGTGATAGCCAATGCCAGATCATAATATTGATGACGGAAGCTGTCCATTTGTGTAACGTTTCAATGCAGATGAAGATGATGATGATGATTATTATTATTATTATTATTATTAATATTAGTGACTTATTTTAGCTGACAGAGTTAAGGCCATACCGTAACGCCTTCCCTTCCACTCAACAAAAAGTATACATAGCCTATATATGTTGAATAAACTTACAAGTTACAAAGATAAACAACAAATTGAGCTCGATAAAAATTACGTAGGCCTATATACAAGATTTACTTATGAATTAAACAGACCATAAACTATGAATCAAGCAATGAAATACAAACTGTATAGCAAAATTAGACTAATGTACATAGAGTGTTAATATATTTCAAGTAATGCTAGATAACAGGATCAAATTATAATGAGAATAATTGTGAATATTTAGCGTTATCAGTTTGAATGTTTAAAAAACGAAATTCAGTGACCGTTAACGTCAGTAAATTTAGATTGAATTGCTAAGAAGTTCATACTCTAATCTATTTACAAAATTGTTTATTGTCTTGCAGCCCCTAATATTTTGTGACAAGAAATTCTATTGACGTGAGGTGGAGACTAAAATTCTTCTATGAAGAGGTATATTTATTGTGTTTTATTATGCACTGGGGAATTATTTACCTTAGTTCCTATTACTTCGTACGTGTGGCAATGAATATTTTCAGTCATCTGTGTACATTGTTGTTATTATTATTATTATTATTACTGCTACTATTACTACTACTACTACTACTACTACTACTACTACTACTACTACTACTACTACTACTACTACTACTACTACTACTACTACTACTACTACTTTAAAGTAAATCTGCCAATCTTATGAATAACTTAATAGTAATTTTCGTGTTCGCATAGAAGGCATAAGAAGCTTTTATTTGTAATTCTCACACTCCTTTTCCCGTGTCCAGATGAATACAAGTTGCTACATTTATAGCAAACTTTGAAATCCCTTTAAAAAAGGATAAAGTAAAAATGTAATCATTTACTAAGTAACTAGTGACTTGTTTACTCTTTGAATTTTAACATATTAACACTGGTATATAGCCACCGTCGCAGCTCAGGCGGTAGTGTGTTTACATGCTGATCCGGGTTGTGCTCGGGCGTGGAGTCGATTCCTGCGTAGGCATTTTACCAGGTTGGGTTTTTTCCGAGGATTTCCCCAACCGTAAGGCGAATGCCCGGTAAGCTATGGCTAATCCTCGGCCCCATCTCGCTAAATACCATCTCACTATCACCAATTCCATCGACTCTAAACAACCCAGAAGTTCAAGTGTGGCCAACCCTTGGCCCGTGAGCCAAATAATGGCCTATCAAGACATTTTGATTGGCTCGCCGATAGCTCAAGATCAATGTTCAGTTAAGTCTGCACTTTTAAATTAAAGTTCAACTTATTTTGTAACAGCTTAGAGTAGTGCAACTTGATCATTTTTCCAAACATTCAACATAATATGTTAAGTAAATGCAGTGAAAATACAAAGAAAATGTTATATCTTCGTGCGCGGCATTCTCGACTCGATTTTCATCCTTCAAATCTGAAAAGAGTAAATCATAAATCCATTTTATATTTCAGAGTCTGAGATTCATAAATACTCCCCATCCTTGCAGATTGAAATAATAGAAATACAAGACCACTTAGGACTTTGTGTTCAATTTAAAGAGCATCGTGAATCACCCACTGCTCATAATTTGAGTTTTGGAAATATGTCCTTATAGGCCGGTTTCTTAAACTTCACGATCTTGCTCTAAGATTCTTGTGCAGATTTGGCTGCACATACATTTGTGAGCAAACTTTTTCTGTCATTACTGTTATTAAGAATACATTATGTTCAACTATTATAGATCATATCTTGCTAATAGGCTATTCTTTTCCTATGAATATAAAATATTGCACCTAGTAGTCTATTGAGAATTGCTAAATGTAAAACAAGTTCAAAATCACATTAACATTCCAGATCTTCAAAATTCATTGGAATGTTCTTATTAGATGCTGAAAGTATTTTTTATAACAAGTCAGTGTTCAAAAGTGTATAATTGTGATTTTTTAAAAAGGGAATATTATTTAAAAAATAATTCCTTTTAGTATCTGAATAATCTACTAAAACTTATAGATAGGTATACCTTATTTTATTTCAAGGAGTACAGTTCGGTGGCTCCTTTGAACACCCACTTACAGATTTATGACTTCCCACACAAACACCTCTGACAATTCCATCCTGTCCCCTCGTCCCAAAATTGCACAGTTGCCACAATCCTGGTGACCCTTGAAATCAGACTGACGGGATTCTTGGAATTTGGAAAAGATGCGACAACTCTGCCTCCACGTGGATTTGAGGGGAGCCTGTCAATTCTTCTGAACGAAGGTTGTGATTGGTTAATAATAGGAGAAGACAAGATTTCCGTCACAGTAAGAAAGATATTTATTTATGACAGCCAATTAGTAGTGGGCAGTAGAAAGTCTGTCGGCAAAGTCCTTTCTATGAAACTGCACTCCATGAAATAAAATAAGGCATACCTTAGCTTAGATTCAAAATAGTTGCTAATATAAATGTAGTGAAGTGGCACTTCAAATACTTTCTGTCAATTTACTGGTCCTAGCTCAAAATAGGTTGACAACTCCTGTACTCGTTGATATAGTATCGTTAAATAACCAAGTGAAATGCAATATTTTTGTGTTTTATACATTTTATTCGGTTATTAAACGACTCTGTATTAACTACTTTGTTATTTAGCATCTGTGGAATTGATGACAGCGAGATAAGTCCGAGAATTCGCCATGGAATTACCTAACAGTCTTCTTACAGCTGCGAAAATCTCGTAAAAATTCCAGGTTGGTAATCAGACTAAGCTGTCTGAGACGTATTCTAAATATAAGATGGCCGGAAATAATAGCAAATGAAGAACTGTGGAGAAGAACTAACCAATCACAAATATGTTACCAAATAAAACAAAGAAAATGGAATTGGATAGGCCACACGCTGAGAAAGCCAGATGGAGCTATTGAGAAGACTGCAATTGATTGGAATCCACAAGGAGTAAGGAAGAGAGGACGGCCTAGAAAAACATGGAAACAATCAATAGAGGAGGAAGTAGAGAGATGTGGGAAAAGCTGGAAAGAGGTGAAACGGATGGCTGGCGACAGAGTATGCTGGAGGAACTTTACTGCTGCCCTATGTTCCACCTAGGAACAACAGGATACAAGAAGACAAGAAGAATCAGACTAAGCGGGAATCAAACCCACACGCTAGCGCAGCTCCGGATTGCAGACAAGTGTGTCATCGTCTTAGCTACGCCGTTGACTGTTTTAATATTCTCACATATTATTGGGAACGTGCTTTAGGTTTGTACATCAATAAAAATAAATAATTAATATTATTGGAGACTACATTAAATGATAAGAAATTAAGAAGGAAGCAGTTGCGAATGTTTTAAGTTTTACTGGGGGCAAATGTGAGAAAATGAATTGTATCAGTAGAGGGAGTGAGATAATAGTAATATAGACTACGTTACAAGAGCGGTATGTTGACGTTTTTATGGTCGAGGAAAAGATTGAAAAAGCGAAACGTAGTTGAGCTTTTTTAATTTCCAAGAACATGAAAACAAACATACCGCTCGTGTATCGTACATTATTTTGTGCGAAGATCGTTTATTACATACCTTAAAGACGAATTTCTAATTAGTTGCAATGAAATCTCCATGTTGGTTTCTGTTTAATGACGGCAACTTCGGAAAACCAAAATATCTTTCTTCAACATTGTTGCTATAAAATGGTTTCTGTGTTTACTATACTCCAGCAGGCCGTGATATACGTCTGTCTTTTTTTTCCCCCAGTCTATAAATGCGAACTTAAAACAAACGGTAAGGTTATGTAATGATTTATTTTTCATTTTAATATTTTAACAATATTATTTATATAACATATTGCAGTAATAACATCGGCATCTGGAATCTTGTTGATTTTTTCACGGCTTCCTTAATGTTACTTGTATCAGGAATGCAATAAGTTTCGTGGAGTAGTAGACTTTACTTAATGTTTGCAAATATTTAAAAACAATAATTAACATTGGAATTTAGGTGAAATTGCAGTGGTAAGTTTCCAATTTATAATTATTACTATGTTAAACGTCTCTAAAAAATAATATGTTAAAAGCCTAAAGCAGTAAAATGAATGTCGCGCTTAAGCGGTAAGAAGAGGGAAACTGTTATGTGTGTTACATTGGGAATACTGAATGTAGTATTTCACACTTACCGCGTATTGGTTCTGTGCGGAAAACAAGCAAATACGCACGATCTCGCACAAAATAAAATAGCGGCTGCTTACCGAAATACTGCCGTTAATCCGCCACCTGTTGATTTCTGGTGTCTTCCACTCGCGCGCTGCCATTCCAAGCACTGGCGCCGAGACAGGAATTCCCGTGGGCCACTTGTCCCGTAGGACGTGTTTCAATTGAAGCATCACATGATATGCTTTCTGTACCGGTGATGTAGTTCATAGCTTTTTATGACGCTGTGTGCACGAGTACTCAGTCTTTGGTCCGAATTCCAACGATTCCCAGTATAATTTTTTTTTTATCATTATGTCCCGGGGGCGTGCAGTAGCATCGTGGTTAACGCTTTACGCTACAAGCAGGAAGGTTGCTGATTCGATTCTAGTTAGGGTTCCAACCGTCTAGGATTCGACGGGATTCGCCAGTAATCGTATATTTCCTGGAGGTATTTTTACTTCACATGGAAGGGAAAATTTCCGGAATTAGAAAGACATTTAAGTAACGTACATATTTTCTTTTTGACGAATTTTTTCAAAATGTTTCGAATTGATATAATTTTAAATTGTCACTTCTATGTTTTTTAAATGTAGACCTATGATCTGTCTTTGAAAATTCTACCCACATGGTTTGATCTAAAGATCTTGATTAATGGTTTTCAACTCACTACTTACGTAGATAAGTTGTATAAAAATATTTGCTTTCTTAAAGTTTCACTGGGTATTTTCAATGAAGATGTAGAAAAAATGTCTAAAAATAACTTTGGATTAACTTATAATAAAATTGAAAGAAAAAATAGTTCATTTTATTTTAATCAGTGCCTGTTTTCAATGCTTATGCCTAATGTTAGGTGGAATTTAGTTTTAGTCCACGTGAAGATAGTGAGTGATACAGCTGAAAGCAGAAATCGAGGTGAAAGTGAAACTAAATTTCAACATGTCACATACCGAGTCCCACGACTATGTTAACAGTAGCCCGGATCTGATAAAGAGAGCCAAATATCAAATCAAATATGCGTTTAAAAATTGAACTGTGATTATTGTTATCAGTTGTGCCAACTATGGAATCTTCATTGAACTCTTTGAACGGTTACTAGTCAAGAAGGCTTTGTTGATTCAGTTTCATTTTTATTAAAACATTTGCATTCCACTTCAATCATCCGGATCCCAGTAATCAACGTCACTTGACAGATGATTTTCAATAAATCTTAGTATTAAACAATCTCTGATACGTGACTATCCATAATATCATATAGCAGAAGCTATAACAAACATAATCTAAATAATATAAACAAGTGTTAGAAAAGTTTTAATTAAGGTTGATGAAATAAACAAGAAACGTTTTAATTAACGATGATGAAATAAAAAATAAACATGAATAAATTTAAAAGAAACAATTATTGGAAGTACAATTTCCAAATTTGAATGTTTTAGTGGTTCAGTTGATGTTATATTGGACGTAAAAGAAGTGAACTCGTTGATGTACATGGTGTATCCCTCAACTTATTCAGGATTTCCGAATGGTGCTCTTCATATATGACCAGTGATCTTTATTAATTCTTGTTCTTGAATGCCAATGCGAGTCATATTTGAAAGTGTTGTGCATCGACTGGAGTGGTTTGTAGTTTTCTGTTTTTTGACGTCCAGACCAGTGCAGTTTGAAATGTTGACAAACAAAGAAACAAATACTAGTGTAGTGATAAAAATAAACAAATGCTAGGGACGCGATAAAATTAAACAAATGCTAGGGACGCAATAAAATTGTGCGATAAGCAGCCATGATTGGTTGAAAGACGTCCTTTCGTACCGTTTTATTGGTCAAAAGTAGTGTGACGTAGTAAAAGTGTAATAGTCAAAACAATAGTAATATACGTTACAAGAGCTGTATGTTGACGTTTTCATGGTCGAGGAAAAGATTGAAAAAGCGAAAAGTAGTTGAGCTTTTTTAATTTCCGAGAACATGAAAACAAACATACCGCTCGTGTATCGTACATTATTTTGTGCGAAGATCGTTTATTACATACCTTAAAGACGAATTTCTAATTAGTTGCAATGAAATCTCCATGTTGGTTTCTGTTTAATGACGGCAACTTCGGAAAACCAAAATATCTTTCTTCAACATTGTTGCTATAAAATGTTTTCTGTGTTTACTATACTCCAGCAGGCCGTGATATACGTCTGTCTTTTTTTCCCCCAGTCTATAAATGCGAACTTAAAACAAACGGTAAGGTTATGTAATGATTTATTTTTTCATTTTAATATTTTAACAATATTATTTATATAACATATTGCAGTAATAACATCGGCATCTGGAATCTTGTTGATTTTTTCACGGCTTCCTTAATGTTACTTGTATCAGGAATGCAATAAGTTTCGTGGAGTAGTAGATTTTACTTAATGTTTGCAAATATTTAAAAACAATAATTAACATTGGAATTTAGGTGAAATTGCAGTGGTAAGTTTCCAATTTATAATTATTACTATGTTAAACGTCTCTAAAAATTATATGTTAAAAGCCTAAAGCAGTAAAATGAATGTCGCGCTTAAGCGGTAAGAAGAGGGAAATTGTTATGTGTGTTACGTTGGGAATACTGAATGTGGTATTTCACACTTACCGCGTATTGGTTCTGTGCGGAAAACGAGCAAATACGCACGATTTCGCACAAAATATTTATATTTGCATCTGTTAGTACATTGGTTATAAAACTTATTAGCAGTGCGGACCTCCTTTCCATAAATCAGTAATTTCGCGGACTCCTTAAAAATCGTCAGTGGAATGATGGTTAGGTTAGATTTTGGGATTAATATTAAGTGAATGGAGCGTGTGAAATGAACAGACAAAATAAGAAATGAAGCTGTGCTAGAAAGGGTGGGTGAAGAAATAACAGACTGATGTTGAAACTTATTAGGAAGAGAAAAAGAAATTGGCTGGCTTACTGGCTAAGAACGAACTTCCTACTGAAGGACGCACTGGAAGGAATGGTGAACGGAGAAAAAACTTCAGGGCAGAAGAAGATATCAGATGATGGACAATATTAAACTACATAGATCATATGCGGAGGCTAAGAGGAAGGTGGAAAATAAGAAAGATTGGAGAATGCTGGATTTCAAGTAAAAAACCTGCCCTTGGGCAGAGCACTATGAATGAATGAATTAAGTGAATATGAGTAGTGATATTTGTTATATTTTATAAAATAAATCAATATTAACTTTATATTTGAATTAAAACATAAATAATAAAATAGTGTCTTAAAAAAGTATATGGCCTTCAAGATATGTTACAGCAGAGTTGATATTACAAAAGAGCTGTAGCCTACATGTCCATAACATTCTTTGTATAATATTCTTATATTGCAAAAGAAATCAAGTAGCCTATATTTTTTCACGTTTTCTTCCATCGGTGAGAATGATGAGACTTTGTGTTTAAATGTCTTTATATTTAGGATCAATGTTAGTTGTCTTTAGTCTCCAGTCTCTTGTCGCTTTTACTCGTTTTTTAACAGTTTTGCCTGATCCGTGGGAACCGGCATTTAGTGTTTCGATGTTGTGAAAGTTCTTTATGTTTCGCATGGACTTTTATTCAAAAATAAAAAAAACTGACATTCACTTAAACCAGCGTTGTCAGACAGAGACTAAACGGAGCGGAGCGCTCCACTAGACTCGTTGCGTGCTCCGGTGTTTCCACAGACATAAGCAAGTTCACGCTCCGACTCTAGCTCCACAACCGGTTTTGGAGCTTACAACTCTGAGGCCCAATTGTATAAAACTCCATGACTAAAGATCAACTTTGATCGAAGATCGAAAAGTGAACCGAGTTCAGACACTTCTTCTATTGTATAAAACTTTTCTGCGATCAAATTACCTTGGTTCAAATGCAATCTAAGTTCACGTGAAAAGGATTTGGCAACATCGCATAAACAGGTGAAGTACGTGATGCGCGGACAGGTTTGTTCAGTGTTGCCAATCTAGCGACTTTAACTCTTTTTCAACAACAATTTCTTTTAACTTTTATATTGCTTAAATAGGGATTTAGTGACCTTTTTAGCACCCCATAATGACAAAATTTAATCTTTCTTTGTTGATAATGAGAAATCTAGCGACTTTACAACTACTTTTTGGCGACTTTCCGTATTACACTCTGTTGGAGACACTGGTTTTTTGTGCAATATAAATAATGGCGGACAATAAGAAGGTTGACTGTTCTCCAAGTTGTTATGTTATGGTGTTTGATACTGCTAAACATAATAAAGCTTTATAAAACGACAATTTTTGTTTAGTAATACAGTTAATTGAAAATTTATGAATGTACCTATCATATCCGTTAATTAATGGTTGTTATAAACATAATATAATTATAGGTTATGTTATTTGATACTGCTGAACATGATCGAGCCTTATAAAATATAAGATTATTTGTGTATTAAGGCAAGAAATAGAAAGAAATATATATAAATGTACCTGTCATATCTATTAATATTAATAATAATGGATATTTTATTTGCACAATCTGTCACTCGTATATTTCAAACAGAAAAGAAATAACTGAACTTGGATCATCTAACTTAATCGGAGAAATTTCTTCAGTCAAAGTTGACTTTAGTTTGAGACAAATTAATCTCAGATTAGACTTTATACAACACAAAATTCCAAGTTCAGCTGAAACAAGGATCAATTTAACCTCTGATCTAAGATTAAATGGTTTATACAATCGGGCCTGACACTACTGACTTAAACGTTCTTCCAAGCAGTGTCACATGACTCAAGCTCATCTTCCTCCTTTTCGGTGAGAATGCGAATCTCCATGCTGATAAAGAGAATTTGAAGGAACATATTGTGGTAGGCTATACAAAGCAAACTTTGCTTAGAGTTTTTCTTGAGGTAGGAATAGGAATGGAAAGCAATGTTACAATTTGAGTTAGTGAGGGAAATTCTTAACTTACATTTTATTTATTTTATGATTTATAGTTGTAGATGATTTTGCTTCTTTTTCATTATATCAAGAACAACCATGATTTGAATACGGGGCCGCTCGTTTCACGGTCAGACATTCTAACCGTTACTCCACTCTCTTACCTTAAAGCTATATAAGAAGTTTAACGTTTGAATAGGAAGTATATACAGATCATCACAGACAGTTTGCTATCAGTAATTCTTTATATAACCATTGAAATTTTCATTACATGTAACGAACAGAGAACCATACTAAGAGTATTTTAGGATAAGTAATTCAGAACACTACCCTCATCATTTTGTACACATGATTGATCGTAAAATTTGTGTTCTCAGTCACAGCCAACATATTTAATTATATAATTGTACAAAAAGTGAAACTTATGAAAAAAAAATTGTATCGTTTCGACAAAGACAAGTCATGGAACAAATACACTTAAATTAAACCATAATAACAATTTAGTTTTAACTAACATAATTCAGTATATTTATCTAAATCTAGTGCATTTTATGTTATATATACAAAAAAATTGTGAAATTTTTAATATTGTGATGCGCTCAAATTAAAACAGACGTGACCATTTAACTCCACATTGCAGTCGGTAACGACCGAATCACTCCACTACTCTCCTACCACGACAGAACATCGGCAGAGTCCGGAGTTCAATGATGCATTCTGTATTAGAGAGACAATGTTCAGATGCCGTACAGCTTGAAACCACACTAAATTAAATGAAACAAACAACAATAGACATTCCAATAAATACAATACCTTTTCCCAATAGAAAATAGCTGCATGGCCGTAATACTGAATTCTTCAACTGTCTTTTTAATATTCAAATTACTTGTAAAATCATAATTTGTACAAATTAACTCTCCTGCTACCAAGAGGGGTAATAGGATTACCCCACCGATGATTTTTCAACATTATTTTCATTTTTCTCCCTATTTCTTTTTAATTGCCATGTATTTGTCCGTTATATGTCTACTAACAATTTGAATTAAGAATTACATACCTAATAATTAATCTACTTTAAGTTGTAATTCACATTATTCATGTGGGATAATCTTATTACCCCCTTCGTAGTCTGTGCCATGAAAATTCCAGAATATTACATTTAATCTGCATCTAAATTTTCTTCATTTCTCTGTTTGTCTGCTTCCAAATGATTTTTTTGTGTTATTTATAACAAATTTTATGTTGTTATTTACATTATCATGACCTTTTGATCCCAATTTTATTTATTTATTTATTTATTTATTATTTATTTATTTAGTTAGTTATTTATTTATTTATTTATTTATTTATTTTTATATATCTGTGTGTTATGGCTTTTCTAAAAGTGATTTTGTTAGAAGTAATTAGTGCAGCCTATTTTAGAGATCCTTATTGTAGTACAGGTGTTGTTCAAATATTTAAATTTCAACATATAACTAAAATTTGATTTATTAATTTCATATTTTTCTTTATTTACTTTTAGAATTTAAATTTGTATTTTATTATAAACAAATATTTTTAGATCCTCATGCTTGTATATATGGTATTTTAATGTTTACATTTTAAGAATTGACTGAAATTATTTCCAAATTATGTTATAGTACTGTGACTTTCAATGTCTGTAAAATGTGTTTTCCACCATGCCAAAACTATATAGCATTGAGGAGTTTATGTTGAAATGGGAGGAAGGCAAATTGAAATGTATTGTATATGTTACTTCATAGTGTCACCAGTAACACAACTAGAGTTCATTAATTTTTAAATACTATTTCAACAAAATGGAACTGGACTTTTGAATCACTCTGTATTTTTAAAATAATAATAATAATAATAATAATAATATTATTATTATTATTATTATTATTGTTATATTTTCAAATTTTTTGTATTTCTATAGTCAGTAATATATAAACTGTTTATAGCCTATTCCAAATTCTTAACAAAATTCGGTACTGTATGATTTTGATGGGGGTAATCATGTTACCCCTCTTGGTAATAAGTTGTGAAAAACCTTGGTAGCACGAGGGTTAAACTAAGCATACATAACTAGATCAACTTGAAAAATCTGAAATGTTGTAATAGGAAAATATTATAGGTTCAAGTCAAAGAGATGACTTGTACATGAAGAGACAATGACCATTTTAGATACAAAGCTGCAAATTATTATCACGTACCATTATTATACTTTGGACTATGTGGTACGTTTACAAGGGTTTAAATACCCTTCTGTCTCTTAATTGTACAGACAGTATAATTTCTCTTCTATTAAGAACAGTCAATTTCTCTCCCACTAAATGAAACCGAACTTTTATAATTGTTTGTAAAATGCTAATCTTGTGATGTAAAATAATATTCATCCATGGTATCAGATATTTAACATGATTCTGTATGAATAATAAAATAATTAATACAAGAGAACTTCAATACTAAATATTAATATTCGAAAGAAATTGAGAGCTCTTGTGAATGACAGATCGCTAGGCCGATGAAGTGTGTGGAATTACGAATTCAGGACATTGTTGTCAGGAACAGATAGGAAGAATTGGCCCGTACGAATATCTGTGGCTAGAAAACTTTTTCCATCTATTTCTGTCGCTAAGTAATGTCCACAACCGGAATCGCTACAACATACCATACATTAAAATTCTTTCTACAGTCATCATGATTTTTCGAGTCTCGTGGAAGTTTCGTATTTTTCTTATTAATATCGACTACTTAAATTCATGAATGGTAGTAGGAATGTTATGGGCTCATTATGTTGAACACACATATGTATTTATACGGTTATTGTATGTATGTACGAGGCGCATCCAGAAAGTAAGTTTCCCGATTTTTTCTCCTTGAAAGTAAACGTAATTAGCCGTGTCAATTGCGCATGCGTAACAGATCTATGACGTATCAATCATATGCCAGCAGCACAGGTCCCGCCTGGTGCCAGTAGCGTGGCAACAGTGGTCCGAAATGGAAGCTCTTATTCCTTCTTCCGCCGCCTGCGAGGTTCGGTCGGTGATAAAGTTCTTTAATGCACAAAGCATTGCGCCAATTGAAATTCATCGGCAGCTCTGTCAGGTCTATGGGCCGAACATCATGAGTAAGAAGATGGTGTGTCGCTGGTGTAGGCAGTTTTCCGAAGGTCGTCAAAGTGTCCATGATGACGAGCGCAGTGGGCGACCGTCCCTCATCAATGATGATCGTGTTGAGCTGGTGCGGCAGTGCATCATGGAGAACCGTCGCTTCACGATTACGGAGCTGAGCAGCCATTTTCCGCAGATATCGCGATCCTTGTTGCATGAGATTGTCACTAAGCAGCTGCTGTTCAAAAAAGTGTGTGCCAGGTGGGTGCCGAAAAACCTGACACCCGAACACAAAATGCAACGTTTAGGAGCAGCACTGACATTTCTGCAACGGTATCACGATGATGGCGACGAGTTCCTCGACAGGATCGTCACGGGCGATGAGACTTGGATTTCGCACTTCACCCCGGAAACCAAGCAGCATTGGCGGCATAGTGGATCTCCGGTCAGGACGAAATTCAAACAGACGCTGTCGGTACGGAAAGTGATGTGCACGGTGTTCTGGGACAGGAAGGGCATTCTGCTCATTGACTTCCTTTCAAGAGGTGAAACAGTGAACGCTGACCGTTACTGTGAAACACTGCGAAAATTGCGACGTGCCATTTAAAACAAGAGGCGTGGAATGCTTACTGCAGGTGTTGTGCTCCTCCATGACAATGCTCGTCCACCTACGGCTCGGCGCACAGCAGCTGTTTTGACGGAATTTGGCTGGGAGTTGTTTGATCAACCACCCTACAGTCCTGATCTTGCTCCCAGCGATTTTCACGTTTTCTTGCACCTCAAGAAATTCCTGTCCTCCGGTGAGAGTTTTGGCAACGACGAAGAGCTGAAGACGTCTGTCACACGCTGGTTCCAGTTACAGGCGCCAGAGTTCTACGACAGAGGGATACAAAAGTTGATCCCACGATACGACAAGTGTCTCAATTCTGATGATGACTATGTTGAAAAATAGCTGAAACATTGCTGTACCTGTTGCCAATAAATGTTTTCCTGAAAGTGTGTGTCCTTTTTTTTAAATAGGGAAACTTACTTTCTGGATGCGCATCGTATGTATGTATGTTATGTATGTGTATATTTACATGGATGTTCATGTACGTATGTTTGTGTATATGTATGCATGTTAGGTAGGCCTATCTTATATTTTATGTACCCATGCATGTTAATTATGCTATATAGTACATATATTGTGTATGACGTATTCGTGCATTCATATAATGTATATTATAAGCGTGTAAGCTCCTGTTCAATACTGAATATTGCAATAGCACTGTCCCTATTGCCAATTTAGCCACTTCGCTACAGTATAAAAGTGCAAATCAAGTACGGATACACAAATCATTATACTGTAGTATTATGCAACTATATATATATATATATATATATATATATATATATATATATATATATACATATATATATCGTCTGGTTCTAAAGTGAAACAACTCAAAAAAACAAGTTTTGAGATATCTTCAGTTGAAAGTTTCAAATAAATCACCTAGAAAGGAACAGATTTCTGGTTCATAACCACGACAATTAGAAATGAGTCGGTATTCAGTCAGGACGAGTATATCACAATCTTCCAGTTCATTATTAACAGATTTCGAAAAGTAGCAATAATGAATTAATAAAGACCATAGTTATAATTACTTCTAAAGCAGTTTATTTCGTTTTTTTTTCTCTTTGGTTGTAAATATGACTTACCTCAATACCGACTCGGAAAGAGCTCCGAAAGGGGCTTTCAGTAGTATAAATAACTAAAAAATGGCAATTTTTGAGTTGTCGCACTTTTGAACTGGACGATCGATATATAATTATTTATTAGTAGATACTATTAAATTGAGGCAGCCAGTATTGCTTAAATGGTTACTGAATATAGAGTATTAAATTCGTGATCAAGAAATTTTGTTGATCATAAATACCTTCTTATTTTGAATACCCGAAGAAAATTTATGTTGTGTGCCAGAGAGAGAGAAAGAAAAAAATGTTAAATGTGCTTTAGTATTAAACTTTTGAAGGAGTGTCTTCGAAATTTTGCTCAAACATTAGATTCGAAAACTTTCTTTTTTCATTTCACCATACTGTATTAAATCCCAATGCGTTAAATGGAAATCTGACCAAATTCTATTTCCATCTCCACCTAAGGGGCATTTGGACTGAATTTTTGACCAAAATGGTAAAAATAAATAATTACCTTATACATTTGTTTAACATTTTGTCCTATATTTAGCTCTTGTCTACTACTTTTAAAGGTATGGCGACCATTTTTAAAATGCCACCACACCCACTAAAATTGCGTTTTCTCATAACCACATTTCTGGTCAATAATAAAATTCCTAGCGGCTTCCATTTGCTTCGATTTACATGAAACTTTGCAAGAATATTCAGCATATTGCAATACACAAAACTGTGTATGCAATCAGCTCTTTACTTAAAACTTTTCTTGGTATAAATTTTTAACTTCTACAAATTAGAAAAAAAATATCAAGCAAAAATTATGATTTGTAAGAAAATTTTTATCTCATGAACCAATTCTCAAATTTAAAAATTCTTGCGCAATTTTCTTTATCATGAAGTGTAAGTTTGTCATAGAAGATTTTTAAAAGCAAAAACAATTCTGAAGCCGCCAGGGATGTTTTGAATTTACGCATAATTTAATATAGTTAAAATACGTGAAAATTAATACCTACGGAACTATTAATGAAACTTGATGAAATTTGGTACTGTTATTTAAACGTACAGACACAACAAACCTGTCGAATTTGTAAGGAATTAATCAAAAACTTCAAATGTTTCAAAACTCAGTCCCATTTTCCCTTAAACTATATCCTGGACGATTGAAAATATTAATCCACACACATCAGCCTAGCTTTCCTGTCAGCTTCTTACATGAAAGTGAATACTCTTGAAAAATTTTTGTATGTCTGTGTGAAGCTGTCATTGAGAAGAAGCTGTTCAGTTAAATATATATTTTCTTGTCTCTGCGCATGTTTATCATGCCCTTCCCATATATCCAACGCTGGCGGTTGTGAACTTTGATATGTTTTGAAAGATGGTCTGATCGCGAGAATCCTTTCTCACATGTCGGACAGCGGTATGGTTTGATACCTGAATGCGACCTTCGGTGACGAGAAAGTTCGTCTGAACGTGAAAATCGCCACTGGCAACCAGGCCAGATACAGATGAAAGGCTTTTCGCCGGTGTGGCGACGCAAATGGGCTTTCAAGTGCGAGGATTTGGCATATATTTTGTTGCACCCGTTGTACGTGCATTGAAATAATTTTATTTCGGAGTTGTTTTTCGTCGACGACGTCGGTTGCTGGTGCTGTGATGGAGGAATGAAGACTCCGTCCATCTGGATCTGGAACACTTGTTGAGTATTGTACAGCCGTGGCGACTCCATGCTCCTAACGGCATAGTCGTGTGATGCCAGTGCCGCAGACGCAGCGTCGTTGTCCGTCTGTACGGTGGTAGGAGCCTGGGGCTCGCCGTGTTCCTCCTCAATAGACGGAAGCCACGAGAATTCGTCTCCCAGCGACGACAAGTTTACCCCCAACACCATAATTGGCGAAGAATCTGGTTTGTATTGAAGCTGCTCAGCACTTTCGTTGAGGTATTCCGTGCACTGTTCAGTGCAGTACAACGTCTTTGCAGGAAGTTCTTGGGCAGGAGGTTCACTCGTTTCGGGAAACACGTCTTTCCATATCAAGTCCTCGAAGTCGTGACCCATGGCTGCATCTGTCAATTAATTCAACGTGCATTATATTTATATTCTTTTATAATCTCACTTTAAATTTCGTTTCAGCTCGAAGTACATACAAGAATAGTAAACTGCTTCAGATCTCTCAATGAATTCATGGTATTGTAAGCAAAGTTATATGAATTGTTATGAAATGTGTCTTATTGCTCAGGTCTATAAAGCAACTTGACAAGGATAACGATGTAATACCGAAAAAAAAATAGGTTGCATATAATACCGAATTCGCATGCATTATCTTTACCATTACATATCCGTAACGATTAAAATCCTCAATAATTGTTACCGGTAAAATACATGCGATATCGTTATGTTTTTACTGGTGGAACATATAGGTTTGTTATATTCCGCGGATTGGACGGAGATTTCGTGAGTTTATAGTGTAAGAAAAAATTCACGATTTTGAATGCAGCCGGGCAGAAATTTATTTATTTATTTATTTATTTATTTATTTATTTATTTATTTATTTATTTATTTATTTATTTATTTAGTTGTTTGTTTGTTTGTTTGCCTTCTTGCTTTATTCATTCATTCATTCATTCAATATGGCGGAGTTTTTTTCCTTGTTAGGAAGAAGGGAGGGAAACATCCCACGCACTACGACCTGAGGTCTATTGTGCTCACCAATCCTCTACGCGCACCGACCTAACCATCTGACCCCCTTAACGACCGGTCCCTACAGCCAACAGAGTCCATGTACCACTCCTGCTTCTGCAACCCCCCAAGGCTCCTTTAACTGCCCGAGGCGGAAGGCCTACCCTCCAGGCGTATAGACTCAGTGTGCCGACTGATCAAAGGGGAAAGTAATGCTTGAAGTGTTCTTCGATATCCAGGGTCTCGTAAATTTCGAGTTTATTCCTGAGGATCGAATTGTCAGTAAGGAGACGCATATTGCAATTCTTCGACATCTTCGTGATGCAGTTCGACGAAAAAGACCCAATTTGTGGCAAGGACAGAATTGGGTTCATCATGACAATAACCTAACACATCAGTCGCTTTTGGTGAGCGAATTCCTCGCTCAACACAAAATACCTGTCCTTCCACAGCCTCCATATTCTCCAGATCTTGCTCCAGCAGATTTCTACCTACTAGTAGAGTCAAAACTTATCCGAACACATGTGTATAAAACTTTGTTGCAGATGGCATGCAACTATTTACACAACACCTCCTTCAAAGTACGCCCCCTGGGCAGTGACTCTTCTGCCAGCGTCCGCACCACTTCTCGAAATATTCCTGCAGTCAATCTTTGGTCACTTCCTGCAGAGAGCGAGTCGTATGAATTTTCACCTTTTCGGCTGCCGCAAACCGCTGTTCCTTGAGTAGGGATTTGACCTTTGGAAATAGGTAGAAATCTGCTGGAGCAGGATCTGGATGGAAGGACAGATATTTTGTTCTGTGCGAGGAATACGCTCGCCTAGCGACCGATGTGCTGGGGTATTTTCATGATGAAGAACTCAATTCTGTCCTTGCCACAAGTTGGACTTTTTCGTCGAACTGCATCACGAAGACGTCGAAGACTTGCAACATGTGTCTCCTTACTGATATTTCGACCCTCAGGAATAAACTCGAAATTTACGAGACAGGTCCACACCTGTGGAGTAACGGCTAGCGCGTCTGGCCGCAAAACCAGGTGGCCCGGGTTCCATATCCGGTCGGGGCAAGTTACCTGGTTGAGATTTTTCCGGGATTTTTCCTCAACCCAATATGAGCAAATGCTGGATAACTTTCGGTGCTGGACCCCGGACTCATTTCACCGGCATTATCATCTTCATCTCATTCAGATGCTAAATAACCTAAGATGTTGATAAAGCGTCGTAAAATAATCTACTTAAAAATTACGAAACACTGAATATCGAAGAACACTTCAAACATTACTTTCCCCTTTAATCGGTCGGCACACTGAATCTATACGCCTGTAAAGTAGGCCACATACCACATGGACAAGGAAGAGAAGTTGCCTACAGAGCATGGCGTTGCCAATCGAAGTTCCGGTACTTTCTGACTCTACAAGTATTCCTGAAGAACAAATTGCTCTTCACTAAGTGCAGTAGTTAGTCTCGCGCCGAGGCGTTGAGATCTAAGACATCCTGCCTAAGACTCGAGTAACGGAATGCGCGCTGGTTCGAGTCCTCATGGGGGAAGAAATTTTCTCATGAAATTTCGGCCAGTGTATGGGACCGGTGCCCACCCAGCATCGTGATGCACTTGGGGAGCTACTATAGGTAACGAAATTCGGTTGCGAAAGCCAGCTATAACGGCTGGGGGGACCATCGTGCTAACCACATGATACCTCCATCCTGGTTGGATGATCGCCCACCTCTGCTTCGGCATGTGGCTGGCTGGTCGGTTTGGGCCCTTCATGGGCTATAGCGCCACGGATTATTATTAATGGCAGTAGTTAAGTCGCTTAGTGTGAAGAATGTTTGGCCTTAGGATATTTACAACCAAAGATAGAAATAATCCTTCATAGCCTATAGATCTAATAAGCAACTTCTAAACATGAAGTCTGGAGACATGCTGGGTTGCTCAATTTATTTTTATCGTCTTACGAAACAAATATTAACAGAAAATCGTTAGAGCCGACTCTGACTAAATCATCATTTTGTCTACTAATTTGTTAAGTAAAATCTCATTAAATTTAGATTATATTAGTTCACGTTCATCATTCGCAGTTGAATTAGCTCGTAGATACAAACCATGAATAAAATCCGCCCAGTAGTAGAAGAGTCTCAAAAACCGATCTTTTGCAGCAAATTTATGTTTATAATAGTCTACTTACAATGATAAATAAAATTAAGAATGGGTGTCACAAAACTGACGCATATTTTCTCATTGTACGCCTTAGCCTTTCGTAAAAATTCAGTTCCTTTATCACATTGCCAATGATATTACCGTTTCTAAATGAAGTCATTCAATATGCATCGAAATTGGAAAATTAACATTCATTAGTTGGATTACATACAAAAGATATTCTCTGTAAACCCAGATATTTCACTTAGGCTCAAATTTATAAATTAAATATTTTAAAATGATATACGGTAGATAATTAATATTAGAAAATGTACAAAATTAGCTGTGTATTATTGTAATATACCTAATATTATTATTCTACTTTCGATTTTTAGTTGGTTAGTTAACGACACTATCAACTATTAAATTATTTAGCTTGATGGGATTAGTGATAGCGAGATGGTATTTGGCGATATGAGGCCGAGGATTCGCCATAGATCACCTGATATTCGCCTTAGGGTTGGGGAAAACCTCGGAAAAAATCCAACCAGGTAATCAGCCCAAGCGGGAATCGAACCCGCGCTCGAACGCAACTCCGGATCGGCAGGCAAGCGCCTCAGCCGACTGAGTTACGCCGGCCGGTGGCCACTGTCTTAAGAAAGTTGGGTCCACGCCTGTGGAGTAACGGTTAGCACGTCTAGCCGCGAAACCAGGTGGCCCGGGTCCGATTCCCGGTCGGGACAAGTTACCTGGTTGAGGTTTTTTCCGGGGTTTTCCCTCAACCCAATATGAGCAAATGCTGGGTAACTTTCGGTGTTGGACCCCGGATTCATTTCACCGGCATTATCACCTTCATCTCATTCAGACGCTAAATAACCAAAACTGTTGATAAAGCGTCGTAATAAAAAAAAGAAAGTTGGCATTTACATTTCAAAAGCATATTATTATAAGTTCCAGGAGAAATTCCTCGATTCTCATTCTGAATGTTTCAATAGTTCACCCACGCATTGGGCGAGAAACTGTGAAGATAAAGACAGAGCGACACGAAATCTAAAAATAATGTATATTGAACAATTTTTTCTCGGTCTCATTAATCCTTAAAATATACATGGTCATACATGAATATCATACCGTAAACCCGCTGTTTGCAGTAAAGTGGTTAGGTTAGGTAACGTAATGTAACGGTGGCGGGTTAGGGACGACCCTTTGCACGTCGACCATTCTGAAATCTATTGTGCACCCAGAATTTATGTGATGAATAAGGTGTACCAACCAACCGGCAGCATGTGTTCTTTTAAGGAGTCGATGCGCTCTTGGAAGTGCTCTTAAGGAATGAATTCTGGCAGAGATATTGCGGAAGGCTGGAAACCCAGGAACGGTTGCGGAGAGGATCCCCCATAAGCGGACGAAGACACGCGTCTTGACCTGATTATGACTATGGACTACGGAATGAGATGAAGATGAATGATATGAAATGTAAATTATTTTTCTACACAGGAGGGAAAGGGAAATGGACCGTGGCAAGAAAATTCTAACGTGATATTTACCCGAGTAAGTGTGGAATACCACGGAGAAACCACAGTCAGGTTGGTCGGTCCGGGAATCGAACCACGGACCTCCCGAATGCGAGTCCCATGCGGAACGCATGAGCCACCTCTCTCGGTAATAAGCTGGTTACAGGTGTAGCTCGTGAGCTGCATTCCTTTTCGACAGATTCTAGCAACTTGAAACTTACAGTGACCTTACAATTGTGAAGTATTTTTCTACTTACCAGACGTGTTTGTGCTAGAATTTGCTGACCATTCTAACGAAGAATCAAGGTAGGGTTGTGGACTCAGCTCTGGCGACGTAAACAACGATGAGAAACTCTCAAACTCTAGGCACGTTGAATCCATACCCTGAAAGAAAGTAATGCATTCATTACTTCTTTTTATCTCGCGTATAAACAAGGCGCAACAAGTAAACATTTATTTCAACAAAAGTCTCAACAATTTATTGTAATTAGGCTTGTGGGTAATCCGCTGAGACAGACGTCCGGATTAGCCTGGCGTAACGAGCCGAACGGAGTAGGCGACTCTCTGGCCTTATCACAGTTTAGTATACACAGTTGCGAAGCTTGGGATGATTTTTTTGCATTTCTCGCGAAAGTTGCTAGCCACTTGGAGCGCTGTGAGTACTAGGAACAATAGACTGTGTCATTGCCATCGTGATTTAATATAGGCAGACCATGTGACTCGCTTAACCCGATCACGGAGGGTGGCGTTTCAACTATATAAATTAGTTGCAATGCATAAAGCGTAACATATATTTCTCAAAAATGTAGTGTAATTGCATTAATAAATTTAAAACAATGATTATGAGACACTTCAGACATAATTCACTTGCGAGTTAAGGTGTAATATTATTTTTGGTGTGAAAATTACGTTGTTCGTATGTGTAATACCTGACTTTATTTGGATTAAATATTGTGAAATTCTTGTACATTCATTTATGCACGATTCAATAATTTTCAGTTGCACTGCACGGATATTTTGATATGTTGAAATTATAGGTTATGTTTACTGTACCAATAATTCTATATTCGCATTTATACATTATAATTAAGCATAAAGTTACGTGTGATAACTTGTAAATGCAATTTGACTCTATTTCGCTAATTCCACCGCTTTATGAGTGCTACCTTATTGTCCTTCGGACACTTGACTATATTGAAATACGGTAACCTCACAGCGCTATTACTAGAGCAACTAGATTTACAAAGTCTCCAATGCCCTGCCATTACATATTATGTAGGCCTATGTTATGCCATATGGAAATTATAGGTTATTATTTATATTCCTATATTCGCAATTATACATTATAATTAAGCATAATGTCATGTATGATACGCCACACATTCAATTTGTCTGTATTTTAATACTAAAATCGAGTACGTACTGAATTATTTTATTTATCTACTACCTAAGAGGCGAAGTAACACAATCGTACGTACACTTATTTCATAGGAGTAGTATGGTAAATTTTCTATCTGCAATTAAGGAAGATAGATGTGCTAAATTAAAATCACAATATAAATTCTTTTTTATTAAACCTCAAAATAGCTTCCATTCTAAACTTAAAATGTTGATGCGAATAGATTGTTAACATGTAAAATTCTCTTCACATTAAAATAACACAGTTTTGTAATTATTTCTGCAACAAATTATGCAATAAGAAGTAAACGGAACTTATAGACATTTACACTAAATAAAACTTAGCAATGATACTCAATAAAGTTATAATATAATATTTCACTGAGCTCCATACACTGAAATAGAGGAAAACTCGAACATACATTATCGTCTGCTCGGGAAAGGGTCTGTGCTGAGGCGATAGTAGCGATCCTGGTGGTCAGCAACTATCTATGTATGCATATTTATTAAGTATTGAGCTTCGCAACTGTATATACTAAACTGTAGTCTTATCCTGATGATGGAACCTGTATGTAGTTCCGAAACTTTGGAAATGTCAAGTTCCAGGACGTGGTGGAATACTCTAAAGCCTAATTCTAATCACAGTCACCGTGAAAGCCTAAAAACTCATTCAGTCTGAACAGTTATTTCTCTGTAAGACGATCTTTAATTTTAAACAAATTATTTCATGTTTCGATCTAGACTTGGAGTTGAAGAGGTGGATTCCAAGCTGGCGAAATTCAAAATGACAAGTTAGGTTTGTTCCAACAAGGAATTCAGAACGCATTACGAACTAATACCAAACTTTTTTCTACGCATGCGCCAGTTGCGTATGGTCTCAGAACTAGTTCGGAATTTTACGTTGTTGGAACTTTTCTTGAACTGTACTTTCACGGCCTTCGGAATTTCTTCTCATATTATATTCATATTCCGAACTTAATTGGTCATAAACTATATCACTATCAACTTCCAACTTACTCATGATGGACTGTAATCATAATTTTTCTTGCTGTGTATATCAAAAAATATTGTGTTTATTGTATGTTTTGTACTTCACTATTTTATTATTATTATTATTATTATTATTATTATTATTATTATTATTATTTTATTATTTTTATTTTTTTCATTTTAACCTGTCTGGTCTTAAAGCATTATAATCATAGCTTCAGATTATTGGTTAAGTAATTATTTCCCACTTCGCAAGATTTTAACTTAACAGCATCGAAAAATAAAAGGAATGGAACCCGAAAACGTAAGTGCCGAAAGGCAAACAAATGTAACACGAAAATGCAGGATACGTTCGTTTGAATTGTGAACAGAGTATTCGTTTTTAGTCGTCGAATATCATTTTTGCAGAAGAACGGATACTTTCTTTTTGTCAATCTGTAGAAGCAGTGTACCATCACAGATTTACCCTGATTAAGTGAGGAGTCGACTAACCGTGTTTAAGTAACCGGTGATTATGAACGCTACATAGAAATTACAATTTAACCACGGTCACAATTTAACCGTGTTTCGTAACCCAAGGCTACTTCGTTTTTATCCAAGGTTGATGTACATCGCCATGAGAGTCCAATGTCGTAGATTTACTGCACGTGCCTGCAAAATTTGTTGGTCATTTCACGTCCACATTGAAATTTTTTACTTAGAATAATGGGCCGATATTTGCGCCCAAGTTGAACTTGGGATTGTCTCACCATTCACTAACTAATCCATTCATCCATCCAAGCGTCAATAAAAAAAATCAGTAAAACAGAGGCGAATTCTGACGAGTGAGTTTTAATGGCTGGTATGGTATTTACCTATGCCCCCATGTTAATTTGAAAATTCAATGCACTCAATTTATTCAGGTACCCAGCTTTGAAGCCGTTAGCCCTGATAAACAATTGTATAATTAGTCCTCTAGTTATGTTGTGAACTGGAATGTAAGCAAAATAACTATTTGTTTTCATTAAGTTGGAGCTGGTCCACCTCTGTGGAGTAACGGTCAGCGCGTCTGAGAGGGAAACGAGCGGGCACGGGATCAAATTGTGGTTGGGACAAGTTAGCTGGTTGGGATTTTTCCGGGGTTTTCCCTCAACTAATTGAAGTAGAATTGCTGCGTAACTTTCGGCGTTGGACCTTGGACTTATTTCGCCATCGTTAATAATTATTCACATATAACCATCTTACTTACTTACAAATGGCTTTTAAGGAACCCGAAGGTTCATTTCCGCCCTCACATAAGCCCGCCATCGGTCCCTAACATATAACCAGACTTCGAGACTTCGGACCCAATAGAGCAGTTCAGTGGGAAATCCGCATAACGGCGTACTGAGTATAGTGGTAAAGCGTACAGTGGGTGGGGTACTGTAGAATGAATGCCAACAAATACGCAAAGGAAAACGCTCTGGATTTGAAGGTTCTGATGAATAATTTGGTTTTCATACAAACTGTGTCTGAAACTATTACACGGTTAGAGAAGTCAGAGCAAGAGATGCCGGAAGCCCTCAAATTAATTTAGAAAATGATGCAGAGAATTAATGACACATCAAGTACACCGGTTACTGAACGTGTAAAACAGAAGTGGAAATCAATTTTATGTAAAAAAAATAACGGATATGCAACATTGTGTAACATAAACAGCAAATTAGTGGACATAGAGTCACCCGAGAATAAAGGACTGTCTCTTAGAGACTGCAATGATATTAGGTTTTTTCGTTTTGCTCCTATCACGTCATGCGACGTAGAGCGCAGCTTTCTACAGTACAAACTTTGGCAGATAACCGAAAAAGATTTACGTTTGAGACACTGAGAATGTATCTTGTAGTAGGTACATTGCAATTCGGTACTGTAACTGCACTTCCTAAATACGACCAATAGGAGATATGAAAAAATTAAAATTGCTACATGCTTATTTCCACCATTAACACTGTGTATGATTAAACACAAATGCTTATAAAAGACAGGAGAATAAAAATGCTTTTCACATTCTTTTGATATTATCATTGTGTAATGTATATTTACTCTCACAATGTACATATGTGTGTTTCCCCATACTACCGTACTCTACTCTAAATAGCACCGTTGTTACCTGAACACATCTCTATCTACCTGCAGCGAGTCAACAACCTATAGTGCATGCGCAGTAAACTTATTGTATCGGGTCCAAAGTCTCGAAGCCTGCATATAAACATCATCCTATACAATAGCCCGGGTTAAGTTCACGGTGCGGCGTGATGTACTTGTACAAGAGCGCGGCCGTTCGGCTATCCAATCATTCACAGAATAGGAATAAGCCTCAGGCTGCAGTGCAAGCCTTGGGGTCCCACCTCCGTACTAGAGGAAGAAAAATTGGCAGCTACAAAAGCCTGAGGGAAGGTTTTGATGTTCGACAGGCGAGTTTGACGGCGAAGGCAAGTTCCGAATTTAGAATCCGAGGAGCAAGCGAAGGCCTTAAATTTTGAAAACTCCTAAGAAATTCAGAGGGAAAATTTTTGAAGGAATGGAGCAGGTCCGTGGCCCGTTTCTTTTAGGTCTTCTCCCGATATTTTTCTTAGCGACCCGAGGAAAACCACGGAAAACCAAGTGCAGGATGAGTTCCATCCAACCATCGCTTCCGCCAGGGGTATTAAAACAGTGTACCGCGTCGTAAATTTGCTATACGTAAAAAGCCCAGGGTTAGAGGGAAAATTTGTCGTCCATTTCTCGCCCACCTCAAAAGCAGAATAGCCTATGCAGTTGAAAATCTCGTTAAATAAAGTGCTCCTACCACTGCCATGTCTTCCGCTACTCTCGCACGTTTGCAAACGCGTATGCTGATTTTTCAGTAGCGTTATTTCTTATCATAAGTAGTTTGCAACTCATTATTAATTATTTTATTTGACATCGATGACGTCGTAATTGTAGTGAATGGCAGGATCTGTTGCAGTAAGATTCAACAAGGGATTTGTATTACCCCAAAAGACTGGCATCGCGACGAAGCGTGTTAAAGCGCATTAAGTCCAGTGTTCTGAAGAATTTCTGACTGAATTTCTTAGAAAGGCATAATACAGGATCGGAACTCAACTTGTTCTTATTTTGCAGATTGAATATGTGAAGCTCCATTCATGACAGACTAATTAAAATAAAAAGTGCTCTCAGTCTGTTAAAAGCAACCGTCGTACCAGCCAAGCAGTAAATAGCACACATAAAGTAACTTGATATATTTTCCCTCGAACGTAATGAACTAAATCATGCAAAAATGACTCTCTTGGAAATAAAATATAATTTTACTAATAGTATTACTACTAACAGGCATGTTACAGTCGTGTTCAATTATACAAAGTGCCATTCTAATCTTTAAAATACATTTCTGATGTTAATTTCCTGTCACTTACTGTTGATTTAGATAAACCCTGAAAGAACTTCATATCACAAGAAAAAACACTTATTGCTTTCTCCTGTAGACACATGCAGGGTGGAAGCAATATAATTGTGCAGATTTTAACAGCTTATTCTTTAGATAGAGTACAGCAAAAAATTGTAATATCTTATTAGACTCAAATCAATAATTTTATCAGAAAAAAAAAGTAATTTTCCTATAAATTTTAACACTGTTTTACTCAGTAAGTACTGTCTGTGCTATTATGACTTTTACTTTACATTAGAGAAACTGATAAGGGTTAATATCCCCTTGCAGTTTTAAATAAAATGGACGGCTTTGTTGCAAATAAAATAAAATAAATGTAAACACGTATAGTTTTTTTCCTGCCATTAGGAAGTCTCGCAACCATACTGCAGCAGTCATTAAGGGACGGAATGCTGCTATTCAGACCTGAGTTCGTGTGTAACGTGTGTATATCTTATTCGTAGCTGAGCGGCCAGAATTTTAGCCTAATTCTCTAATTAAACATACAATTAAATACAAAACGCAAAACAAGTTTTTTATTTACTTTAATCTATTTTATTGTCTACTTATATCTGCACAGTTTTATCATTTCCGCCTTACATATCATATCATCTGGTATACAAATCTAAAGAGAAAGTATCATCATAAAATAATTTTATTTCGAGATTGAATAGGCCTACATATTTTCGTATCGAACGAGTACTGGGTATATCTTATTCCGACACAGAAATGTTATATCTGTTTTCATCTTCATTCTGGCACCACAGTAGCTCTTATAGGTATCCTACAATCAAAACTCAGCTCGGAATTCACGCGGCACGCTTGCTATACCCTTCTTACACCCCCCGCAGTAGGAGTGAGAGCATGCTGGGAACGGGAGCATACGTCATCTGCGCGAGACAGCCACCCCCGCTGGTTTCTGCACACTGAGTTTTCCTTGTCGGATGCCTATAATAGTTTCACCAATTTTGTGATACGTACAAGCTTTACGTAGAAGCATAATATAATTGTAGCATATGCACATATATTGGCTTGGTTTGGCTTTTCAGTGGGCTGGACTCGGGACCGGCCCATACACTTAGGCACGGTTTGGCCCTTTGTACGTCCTTATATGTCCAACGGGTGGCCTGGGTAGCATTCGTGAATTCGACGCTGACAAGTGGGCCATCCTGCCTGCTCTGATAGAGCTAGGTCCCGTTTCGCGAACGAGTAGTCTGACAAGCAACAGGGACCCGGAGTCACAAGCCCTTCCTGATCAGTCAACCCTGACAGGTGGGCCATTCTGCCTCATCCCCTAATAGGGCCAGGTCCCGTTTCGCGGACAAGTAGCCTGATAAGCCCCAGGGGCCCGGAGCCCCAAGCTCTTCCTATATCAACAGCGGAAACCCGTACTAACCGCATAATTCACCCAAGCCTGTTTTTACTATTTCGGGTGATGAAATTAATGAGTGGGTGGTGAAGAGTGTTGGTGGAACGATAGAGGGAAATGGGAGTACCCCGAAAAAACTCTCTGCAACGTCTGCTTTGTCCACCACAAGTTCTATCACTACCTGGCTGGGGATCGAACCCGGATACACTAAGGCGCAAAGACATTTGACCTCCAATGTTCTGATTGTGTAAGCCAACTTTCTAATATGTCAGAACCAAAGATAAAACTTTGAAATAGTTCCATTAGTTCTCAATAGGGACGGATAAAAGTATTTGGGAAAATTTTGATGTTAAGTATAAATTATTCTCATAATTAACAGTATCAGCGGTTTCCCGCTAAATATAGTGTTTTGTACAATCATTAGAGGGGATGAAATTTTGGATTTTATAGTAGGCTACTGGTATATTTATGTACTATTGGCGACACTGATTGTTATCTCGCCAACTATTCATGGAAGTGTCCACACCTGTGGAGCAACGGTTAGCGCGTCTTACCGCGAAACCAGGTGGCCCGGGTTCGATTCCCGGTCGGGGCACGTTACCTGGTTGAGGTTTTTTCCGGGGTTTTCCCTCAACCCAATATGAGTAAATGCTGAATAACTTTCGGTGCTGGACCCCGGACTCATTTCACCGGCATTATCACCTTCATCTCATTCAGACGCTAAATAACTTAAGCTGTTGATAAAGCGTCGTAAAATAACCTACTAAAATACAAAAACCGATTAGTAGCGGTCAGGTATCTTTGAACGCCAGTGCACTTGGATGGGAGATCAGCGCGCTAGCTATTAAGCCACAGGCGCAGCTACTATCACTGATTCCGTCAACGTCAAATAATTTCGCAGTTGATATAGCGTTGTTAAAATCAATGAAAATATGTGTATGCATGTAACAAGGGTCTTGTAACATGTGCTCCATAGACCGCTGCCAAAGAATTAAGTGGTAAAGTGACAGACTGTTCATATTTTATACGTTTGAGACAACTTGTTTACAGTGAGAAGTCGTTGGAAATTCCTGGATACAAAATAGTTTCTTGCTGTAGCTTCAAATTTTAGTAATAATATTGTTTACTTTAACTTAAAATTACTATGAATATTACTGTTTAAATGTTTTCATAAATGAAGCACATAGATCGATTTTGCTTTTAGATGTCTAACAACTGAACTTAATTCAACTACAGAGCATATTGCATCTGAACGAATACTCTTTTAACATTTGCTACTGTAGAACGCTTTTTTTTTCTCGGGAAGGCGAGACTTTTTCTGCAAACATAAGCGTTCTCCCAAATGACTATGCATCATACCACAAGACAGAGGAATCATAAAGGAAGAGATCCTTGCCTTCTTATTGACCGATACCACGTTATGCCTTGTTTAAGCTTGCCAAGAACATTCTTGATATCTATGCGGTAGCAAAAATCATTGCCAATCTCTTGATACCTCGGTGTTGAAAATACTTAACGAGTTGTAACGTCACCAGTATTATCGAAAATGGTTTGCTGTTTGCTATTTTCTGCTGCCTTTGTTCAATACGCTATCCTCAACTCCCTTAAGTCTGACCCATGATATAATATCGCTCGTAGTTAAGTACTTTGGCCTACTCATATCATCGTATTTGTAGAAAGAAAATCGGATAAGCACATATCTCATCCCATTATTTTGGCGAATAGTTACGTAATAAAATATTATAAGTAAATATTTTAACTTTATATAAAAATCACATTCCTCGAAATTACGTAACACATAGCCATCATTATCCACTAGGAACTGAACCCTTTGGCCCGATGCGTGTTTTTGAAACATTATATATTCACAAAATCGGGACACACTGATATTTTGACTATCGTTAATTTTATGGCGTTAATTAATAAATAAAAATATTAAGAACTTTATATCAATAAAACTTCAACCTCCAATGTCAAACTACTAAAGTATACAACGTATATAACATCGTTTATCAAGTTCTGACTAGTTTCTGAGAAAATGGTACTAAAAGAAAAAAATACAAACTTTTAGTAAGTTTGACTTCGTTGTTCAACTATTGCCAAGTGAAAGAAATACACCTAGTTACTACGGATATCAATCAACTCAGCAGGGTCTATTTAATGAGAGGTGAAAATTTTGTAGAAAATTTATTTATTTTTTTTCCAGTAAGGTAAATCATACTGAACAGCAATCTCTCTCAAATGTCCTTAATGATAAATGTACTGTGATTATTGATGGAAGTACTGGAAGTAAATTTATCATCTTTTATGCATTGGTTTAGATCCAGTATGGATTGCTTATTTTGAATTTATAAATAGAAACCCATCTAACCTAGGCTCACATATGAAACTAGTTTCTTGTCGTCAAAAGCGAGGGGAAATTGGGGAAGGGTACAGGAGTAACATCTCTTTAAAAAGTCAGGGTTAATTTCGATGGATGATCCTGTAAGGGTCCCCTGCCAGGATATGGCATACTGCTGCCTTGCAGTAAGTCTTGGCTCGTCAAAGACTAGAGAAAGAAAATCTTGAACGAAACAACATCTGATTAACTTGCAACTTCTTTACTGTGTTAGCGTTTTAGAAAATTACCTAGGTGACTAGTTTCGAAGTGATATTCTTCATCGTCGAACGTTTTGAAGAATAACAGTTTGAAACTAGTCAGCCAGGTAATTTCCTAAACAATTAACACATTAAAGAAGTTGCAAGTTAATCAGCGATTATCTGTGTTGAAAGTGTATATAGAACAATGAAAAATAACCTCGTCCTCCAGGTTCAGGTTATAAGTAACGATGGGTTAGATCCAATCTTGTTGAAAAAAATATAGTGATAAGAAACCCAAAGTGAAAAAAACAGGGGGATTAATCTCAGAAATATTAGTAACCGAGATGGAATTTTGGACGAGAGCCTTTCGGGAATCAAGAAGAAATACAGTTAGAAAAAATACAGAAATTGTTGATGTTAAAATTGTCTTATATGTGAAACAAGAAAGATATTGGTTTGCGTATGTGAATAAGATGATAAGTGATAGAATACCAAAGATGATGCTGGAGTGAGAAGCAGACGAGGAACATGTAAGGGAAAATGATTGGGTCCCAAGTTGGGAACTGTTTGCAAGGATCGAGTGGTTGGGTTACGTCCCAGGTCTTACGAAATTACGGTGGATTCCGTCGCCTTTGCACAGCTGTCAGTTTTTTCCACGTGCAGTGGTAGAAGTGTAGTTATTTGAGTAAAACTGTTAAGAATGAGTGACATTGATGTCAAAGAATCTGCGTCGCTTTTACCGGAAAATTCAAGGAAATGTATTAAGCAAGATATAATCTTTTTCGAAGATGGTTCGGCGCTAAAAACATGGGTATTCAAACCACTGAGACGGTTTTACTTGTACATTTTCTAGAAAAGTCTAAAAAATATACAACTACAGCAGGATAATGATGTGAATATTCCATTTTGCGATCAACAATCTCTTTAAACGATAAAGTTGATATTTCAAAATAAGCGAAATTAAAGAGATTTTTGATAGATCAATGTCCCCAAAAAAGTAAAATATTTGTAAATCTAAATTCTGTGTTTTTTAAGGTGAAATGAAGTTTTTTAGTAAAAATTGTTATACTTTGCATATGAAGTTTAAGGATGATTTGACATGTAAATCATTTTTAAACATGTAATATTTACTTACAGTTGAGTTGTCTAGTATCAATGTCAGCTACATCCACATTTTTTTTCAGATTGATTTAATGCTCTATTTGCGATCTTCGTAAGTTTTTCTATAGATCTGTGAAGAGTTAAGTTGCAAAATGGACATCATTCCGTTTAAATTGAAGATTGAAGTTCCCGGTTAGGTGCAGAGTCAACTACATACACGTATGCAGATTTCGCTTGCATTTATATCAAATGCTATTAATTTGCTGCTGAACTCTCCGCTATTTTTAATTGCAATCATCATTGTGGCCTTTCATTCTGTATAGTTAACAAATGAATTAACAAATTAGCGAATTAATTAATTCGAAGTCTATGACAAAAGTTGTGAATAATTCAATTTCATTTTTGTGTGAGTTTTAAAGAAGTAAATTTGTAATGTTGTTCTTAAATTTAATTACTTGTATTGAACAAGTTTGTATTATCCTATGTTGTTTCATTTTAAATAATTAAGCAGTTAATAAAGGATAATAATTTGGCATTTTGTGCATAATTACATTCTATCATTGCAAAAACAGCTGAATCCACAATTGTGGGTTCAAAGGCAGCTACATCCAAATAAAAATGTTTTTCCCTCCAAAAATCAGAAGGCTAGCAAATTCAAATTTCCAGTATATGTTTGTCTATGTCGTAACTTCATGGTGACAAAGTAACGAAACTGTTTATAGAAAAGCTGTAGTTAAAATTATTATTATTTTTTTTTTTTGTTTCTCTTGTAAAATTTTATAAAATGGATGTAGCTGACTTTCGATACTAAACGACTCATGTTCACCTTGCACTGTAAGTAAATATACTACTGTTGTCATTGCAAATAGTAAATTAATTGTAAGTTTGACTTCTTGTTCTAACAAGAATTTGTTAATGTTGTTCAACTTAAACTGCAGATATTGCAAAAAAATATTTTATGTATTCACACGCCATGATTTTCCTCACAAAATATTTCACAATTTTCTCATTCCTTCGTCTATGTAAGTGACCTCACAATTTTTACAAAAGTGAGAAATTTTCATCGATTTACCGTCACTGATCAAGGAGCCACAAAAATACTGCGGAGGAAGAGGAATTTCCCATTGGACACATACCTGATTCCAACGGGAAATAGACTACCGCTTCCTAACGGGAATCAAACCGAGGTCCATTGTATTTGTAGTTGCAAAGATACAACTTATTGCTCTTGCAGTTTGTATTTACTGTATGTGTGTGAATTGGAATGATACACAAATCGATAATATTTTTTGTATTTAGACAGTAAGCATATCAGAACGCGAGCAGACATGATAAAGTACAACGGACGAGACGATTTCACGATTGCTATTCGGTTATTCTATGAGTCATGCTTGTATTCCAGCACAGACTTCTTATCTTTGATGAACTGCTGCAAATATTTCCCTCTTATGCTTTTAAAAATCGAAAGAAACTAAACGCCATCTATTTAATAAGCACTTGACGTTCTTTAATGCAATTCAGCTTTATTAATGGCACATAATCTAATTAGCGTATAATATATTATAGATTCTATCATGGAACGATCAGCATAGACCTCTAATACTAGCGGAAAAATAGAAGAAGCTCAAGCTGTTTATTTGTTCTAAAATAAGGGCGTCTGCATGACATTCAACAGGAAAATAACTACCTTCCTTTTGAATTGCTCTCTTATTTTTCTAGTCTAATAATTTTTGAGGGGGGGGGGCTTTACAAAGAAACGGAGGCAATGTGCCAGGCTGTAAGAGTAGTTTAGTTTAGTAGTTATATTAATCCGGTTCTCTTTCTGGTTGCAAGTTATAACTATACTAATCCGACATCAAAATTCCAAATATATGATGCTTTCTTGTTATGTGCCCCCCATATTGAGGAACATTCTTCAGTTCTGTCAACGTTGGATTATCAATGTATGTAGTTACTTTTACTAAATGAAACGTAAACTAAAGTGTGTATTAAAATGAAAATTACTGTTCTTTTAAATGCAGTTTAAATATTTCAACTTAAGTACGTAGAAGAGTAATTCACTATAATTTTCCTTCTTTCTGTACAAAAATATAAGAACGCTACTTTTAAGTAGAACTGAATTAATTTTATTCGTTTGTATTTTCATGAACAACGTTTGATATCGAAAACGTCATTAAGTAATAAATAGCTTTGAAACAGGAGCGGTTTTATTAGAAGATCATCGGCGAGCTATAGGTAGCACCCAACAGAAATTCACCTGAGCCCATCCTTCTAACCCTCTCACGCTAGACAAGCACTGAAAGTGCAGTTGAAGCCTGTTCCAGGACATTTCCATAACAATTTACTAATTAGTTTACTTATTCTTAGCTCTAAGTTTTTGTTTAGCAATTGCATCACGGATTCTTTTGTTGTTGTGTACGAACTAAAAATAAAATATTTCAATTTATTAAAATTTAACACGTATTCAGACTTTTCTTCAACTTGTTTATTCTTATCTTGGTTTGAAACATTTGCTTATAATAACAATGTACTCCTACAAAAATATCATTGGTGAGAGACACGAGAGAAGGGTTGACCAACTTGATCAAGTTCTGTAATACGCTAGAATGTCCCCAAAATTAAAAATGACTACGACACCTCTGCGTGAAAAAGAGTTTTAATCTGATTAACTAAATTATTTTAATTCGAAACGATAGAAATGCCTCACACTAAGAAAACAACGTGATTTTCGTCAAAAATTTCCAGTGTTCTGTGGTGATAATAACCAGCAAAAAGTCATGTCCTGTAGGCTAACCATCGTAAATAACTTTCGTTCCACATAATAAACTTACTAGATAGCGTAGATTGAGGTTAAATAGAGCACAAATATTATTTTATGAAGAAGTTCTGAATCGGAGTGTTCCGTTAATGGTCTGACGTTTATAATAAGATATAGCGTCCTAATCGTGTTAAAATGGAATACGTACATGTAATATGAAACACAGCGAATGGAATTTAAAAACTTATTCGTTTTACAAACGGAGAAAAAATGTTCCCTCATAATATAAATATGGAAAGCCAACAATCTCGCAAGGGAGGTTACGGACTTACCTACAAAGCAGTTAGCCCCATAACTACCCGAGAGCGCTCGGGTTGTAGTCAGCTGACGCTCGCACGCCGGTTTCCTGGGCGATAGTGTCAGAATGTCGGTCCGGCCCGCTCTGGTCGGATGTCTTCTTATCTGCAACGCGTCATTCTCGTGCCGATGTAACTCTACACTTGTTCCTTCCCCCAGAGGGGTTTTTACTAAGAGTGTTAACAACACATAAATTTGTCATCCATTTTTGTCAGTTCCTTTGCTCTTAACAAATTACTCATTCATCTGACACTTTTACTTTTCGGTGGGAGTGGCTCTAGACTGTCATTGGGAGGTCCCTGCACATGTAGAGGGGTGATTTTCTCCAGTTTAACGGCCAATATTTTGGTCTCGATATCGGCGGAGAGGGAGCGGCTATCAGATAAGTCCGCGGTCTGTTTTAACGAGTTAAACCGATTTTAGGAACTGGGGAAGATGACCTGTTGCACATGGAAATACTTCAAGTGAGGTAGAGAGGCAAGGAGGGATTTCGATAAAGCGTTCGATATGGCGGGCGGGATCTGATTTCACGGAGTGTTGGATTGCGACAGGACCAGGCACAGCCTCTCTCTGGTTGGGTCTGGTTTTGTTACAAACCATGCAACATGTTGCTAGCCGCCAATCTGGCGCCGGGGTGTTATGATTAGTGCAATTAACACTTATCAAACAAATAATTCCTCCCCCCAGTCAAGATGCCTTGCTACTGTGTGGCTACCTTCTGACTAGAAAGAACACTTTATTGGTCGGAATTCTACAGGGAACTTGCATCTGTTTCTCCTCCTCCGTTACCTTTTTCTAATCATTAACTGGTGTCCAGAGACTTCGCCCAGCGTCGCTGCTTGGGCAGCGCGTCTGCACCTGCCATAACCAGATTGCAAGAAAGAATTCACAACTGATCCATTCTTCCCCTAAGCAAGTATTTTATTCCGACACATTGCTATAATAATAATAATAATAATAATAATAATAATAATAATAATAATAATAATAATAATAATAATAATAATAATTATTATTATTATTATTATTATTATTATTATTATTATTATTATTATTTATCTATTTCCTTGACTCTTTTTCCCTAATTCTCTCTCTCTCTTTCTCTCTATCTCTCTCTGTCTATACACAGGATGGAAGTAATATATATCAATGTATTATGCAGATTTTAACAGCTTATCCCTTGGACAGAGCACAACAAAACTTGTAATACCATAGGTATTAGTCCCAAATGAATATTTTCTCAGATAATTAATTAATCCATAAATTCAAACACTGCTTTAGTCGATAAGTGCTATCCGTATGATTCTGATTTGTACTGATAAGTAATAAACTGATAAGTAATATAAGTAATATTTTATCCCTTTGTAGTCTTTGGACGGTTTTCTTACAAAGTAAATAAGAAAAGTAATAGGCTAATATCGTTATTTCCTGCCATTAGGAAGTCTGGCAACACTGATTCAGTGACAAGGGACGAAATGCTGCTATTTAGACTTGAATTCGTGTGCGTATTCGTGAGCCGGTGATGCGCTGTTGCCAAACTACGCCCACTCTATCGGTTTTGATACTGTAAATGTTGAGAATGCACATTCCCGTGAAAATAACAAATCGATTTTCCCAGCGTCGAAGTAGTTTCATTTTTTTAACAATCATGGATTTTATTTATTTATGTATTTATTTATTTATTTATTTATTTATTTATCTATTCATTTATTTAATTTAATTTATTTAATTATTTATTTAATTAATTTATTTAATTATTTATTTTATTTATTTATGTATTAATTTTTTATTTATTTATTTATTTATTTATTTATTTAATGTAGTGAGAAGAATAAAAATGACGACAGTTGTGTTACTTTAAGTCCGTTGTTACTTTAACTCTACAATCGCCCTTTACTCTGCGAAGTCCCGAGCCAGGCCTCCAGAACAAATGAAAAATGGCTGAAAGTTGTACATATTCGTGTTCAATAAAGACCATTTCATTCCATTTGTTTCCTCCCCATAAATCTCTCATCAGAATTGTAGCTTTCAAATGTTATACAAAAATGTACAATACATAGTAAGTAGAATATACCAATTTAAGCATAAACAGTTCATCAGTTGATTAGGAGAGATGCGTATCAAAACATTTTTGTTAATTCTGTTCTGAAGCTTTTCTCTTGTCCCTTCAGAGCTTTAACGAAATTAGGTAGCTCATTGAAAATTGACAGTGAATCACTTTTTATAACAGCTCAGACTAAAAGGGGTAGATGGAAATATGATTTTTACCCTGTATTATGACAGATATTTTGATTAGTACCAAATTTTTCTTGGTTTTTTAAGTAAACCTTCATCAGGGAAAGGAGTTACAAGTTAAGGTCAAGATTTCTAAATTTTGGAAAATCTTTTCACATGGTGTTCTTTTATGCCCACCTGTCATTATCATTATAGCTTTCTTCAGTGAAACAAGACTATCTTTAGCTTCAGAATACTACTCCATATTTCTTTATAGAATGCAATATGAAGAGTAGCCTATGCTATTTGAAGTATGCTTATATCACGAATAAAAGATAAGATTTTAATGCATAGCAGGCAGAGCTCAATTTAGGAATGGTACATTCTGTTTATAATTATTATTATTATTATTATTATTATTATTATTATTATTATTATTATTATTATTATTATTATTATTATTATAAATTAGAAACAATAGTGGACATAAAATTTGAACATTAGAGAATTCCATGTTTAATATTTTCAAATTCTTATTGAGTAACTTAGTGAATATTTTATATTTTTTCTATGAGATTAGGTCTTATTTTTGATAACATGAAACTTTAATTTGTTTATCAATATATTGCGATCTACATAGACTAATATTGAGCCAAGTCACAAAATATCCCTCCAACATATAACTTTATTTCGAATTTTAAAAAAATATATATTATTTCATCCACCAACCTAAACGCTGCAGTCTCTGTCGACTTTCGGAAACTGATATATAACTAATGTAATGTTGGATTTTAAATAATGCTATACTGTACTCTATAAGTTGAAGACCATGGTTGTCGGAAGAAAAATAAAGAAGATAAATGTGCGAATGCTAAATGAGGCAGTAGAACAAGCGGACAGTTTTAAATACTTGGAGTGTACTATAAGTAGTAACATGAGCTGCTGCCACGAAGCCAAAAGGAGGATAGCAATAGCAAAGGAAGCTTTTAATGAATAAAGGCGCATCTGGGGACCTCTAGAAAAAGAAATAAGGAAGAGTCTAATGAAGTACTTTGTGTGGAGTGTGGGATTATACGGGGAAGAAACATAGACATTATGACAAAATAAAGAGAAGCGACTAGAAGCATTTGAAATGTTAATATGGACAATGGGGCGTGTGAAATGGACAGCGAATAAGAAATGGAACTGTGTTGGAGAGCGTGGATGAAAGAATGATGCTGAAACTGATCAGGAAGACAAAAATGAATTGGTTGGGTCACTGACAGAAGAAACTGCGCACTGAAGGATGCAATGAAAGGAATGGTGAACGGAAGAAGAATTCGGGACAGAAGAAGATATTAGAGGAAAAAATATAAAGACACAGTATTGTGATGCTACAAAATACTCTGTTCCCAGATTTTTACGAATATATATCACCGAGTGATTTTTCGCATTTCATCTCTGTTCGTCTCTCAGCGTATGATACTACATTACTAGTCGCACAAGAAAGCTCTGTTTCCTAAGGTTTGTCTTTTTGGCACTTACAGCCTTCTTTACGTCCAATCTATCTCCAATTGTTGGACTTTATCCATTGCCAAAATTCTTTAGATTAATATGCTTTGGAGCATATATGGAAGATAATCCAACAACTTTATTTTGAATAAGTTATCGTGAAAGTATAGACTTGACACATTTTCTCTCACAACACACAAAGTTATAGTTGTGGTAATGTTAATATTTGTTGTGGCTATGGTGTTGATGGTCGTGATCATGGTGGCCAAATTGGAGACTATGACGGTCATTGTAGTCGTTGTCGAGGTAGTGATTATGGCGAAAGTTAGACCGTTGTAGAGGTCGTGGTGGTTGAGTTTAAGTTCGATGCTGATAAAAAAATGAAACAAATTAGGTCTGAATGTATAACGCTACTTCTGCCTCTTCTACCGTAAAGATGGGATTTTGAAACATTGAGAAAACTCTGAGAAAAATTAGTTTACTGAGCTCCAAGTCCGATGCTTGAAATCAAACTGAAGCGCTAAAATAATAGTGAAAATTTTTAAATTTTGCAGACAATTCTGGATCCAGTGAACTTTATCACACATTAATAAAAAAAAAACTTGGACCAAAAGCATTAGTCGACCTGGTTGGCGAGTTGGTATAGCGCTGGCCTTCTATACCCAAGGTTGCGGGTTCGATCCCGGGCCAGGTCGATGGCATTTAAGTGTGCTTAAACGTGACAGGCTCATGTCAGTAGATTTACTGGCATGTAAAAGAACTCCTGCGGGACAAAATTCCGGCACATCCGGCGACGCTGATATAACCTCTGCAGTTGCGAGCGTCGTTAAATAAAACATAACATTTTAACATTTCCAAAAGCATTAAGACTTTTGCAGAAGTGTTTTGAGGAACTGAAAACGAACTCAAATAATTTGGAACTGAAAGAGGAGACAACTGTGTTGGCAAGTAGATCTACACGTAGTTCGCCTATTTACCCTGAATTTATTTATTCTTAACATAGGAAATTTCGACGCTACTACAAGCAACTCTGAACGGGTGTAATATCCGGAGAGCTTCTTTTGAGTAAATGATAAGTCTCTGCATACTTTAAGTGGCATTGATGTTTAGCATAAAGTTAACGAGTTCACAGAAATGTACAGCAATGATATTTCGCAGAATTTTCAGGAGAGATTCTTGGAATGTGATCAGGTCTTGGTTGCGATATCTCAAAAGTGACAAAGATCAATGAACTTACTCTCTTCTTATAGTGATCAGTTATTCTTTAAATAGAATTTCAAGAAGTTTGCGCAGCTCTAGTGTTGTTTCTGACAATATTCGTTATAACGGCAGCTGCGCTTTTTGTAACAATTCGCGTCAGTTCCTCAATCATGTTGCGAATAATATTGCTCTTTCATTTATTATTTGAACTGTAATTTAAAAGAAATACATAAAAAAACTAATATGCTAGGTACAGAAATTAGAAAATGAACTTCCCTATTCTGGATCGCACACAAGAAAGCGCTAATTTTAATCCCAAAAGAGAGATATATTTTGATTTCATTCATAAATTGGACAGTTTAAATAGATTAATGTAATCCATTTTTCAGAAATTTCGAATATGTAAATCTTCGTATAGGCTTATGTTATTTATTTCTAATATTTTTTTATTTTATGAAATTTTACATTTAAAATTGATACGAATTTGAAAAGCAGCAGCTGTTTGTGACATTATGTGCTAGGTTTCAATAGACAAGAACTCAATTGAAAATAATTTTAGGGACAATTTCTCTCTAATGCAAAGTAGATACTTACAACCGACGATCAACACACGTCTATTTCTATTATACAGCATACTAATGACGTCTCGAACTGAGGAAGGATACATGAAAAAATGCTCTACATGCTGACAATTCATCACATTGAAATAATTACTGAAACTCGCAGTATAGCAACTTATGTGGTGAGTTACATTTTAATATTTTTCATTAATAATATATCAATAATGATATTAATATAGTAATAATAATGATTATAATAATTAATATCATCAATAATAGAAATTTTGTATGGGAAGTATTTAAACTAGTTACGTGGGTCTTACCCAAGATTTCAGTCACCGGTCGTTACTGGTTTGTATTTGAAGCATCTATTGTGTAACGGTATGGAAACTTGATTATTTAATCGATTTATTGATTGATTGTTCAGTCACTGGGTTAGATGACTGACTGAATGAGTATATATTGGACTATTTTTATCGTGTTATACTTGCTTAGTGTAATTCAATAGCTATAGCCACACGGTTTAACACAGCAGTATGACATCTGTTTTCCGAGGGAATATCTCCGCTAGTGTCTGGTATGCTTGATATAGAACAGTGGTATTCAATCCTTTTGCTAGCTTACCCATAGAATACATTTTTTTTTAACTTCGTACCTCGAAACTGCATTGCAATTGTATAAGAAAATAAGTAATGGCAATGACTAATGTTGTATACAAAATAAATTATTATTATTACTATTATTATTATTATTATTATTATTATTATTATACAATAGTTAATGTTTTTTGTTTAGTGAACTGTCCGAGGACAGGTCTGAACCTCACAAGTGATACCAACAAGGCACCACTTGTGAGGCAACTAGGCCTGCAGATAATGGGGTAAGGTGGCCAGTTCCTTTCCCCCTTAATTGCATACATCACCGATTAGCTACATATTACACTAATCAGACTTCAATTGCATATAAATAACTTTTCTTGCTCTGACACATATCAAGTGAGATGTACAGCCTGATAATAGATGTACAATTCAGTCAGAACCTCAATCAGAGGCAAATAGTTAATGATGCAATAATAATAATAATAATAATAATAATAATAATAATAATAGTAATAATAATAATAATAATAATAATAATAATAGTAATGAATCATGTCAATTGTTATTGAAGCAAGCAAAAACAAGAGTAGGTATTGTAAAAGTAAATATGTAAACACTAATAATGATCAAAAGTATAATAAAACGAATATGTCGTAATTTTTACATACGTTGTCAGTACGATTCGTATCTCTTGAGACAACCCCGCGTACCCCTGGGGGTACACATATCATAGATAGAATACCACTGATATAAAATATGAAGAGCCCACTGCAAGAATAATGGATGTCACTTGCTTGTCGAAAATGAACCAAGACTGTCAATGCATAGCTTAAGACATATAGAATGTACATAGAGAGTTATATGGCATTAACACTGATAGTCATTGTCCAGTAATGATCGGAAAATCACAGTTAAGCTTTGAGCGCTAAGCATTTCAAACTTTCAATTGCTTCTCCTGCAAAATGTATTCCAAATGACGTCCATCATTCTTGCAGTGGACTCTTCATATGAAGAGAAGTTATTTTCATGGTTTTCCTTTTCTCCAGAACAGCATAGAAGTAGATCGACTCTTGTTATTGCTTTTCTTTGACTCACGAACTATGTAGGCCTATAGCATTACAGAATAGTAATATACGTTACAAGAGCGGTATGTTGACGTTTTCATGGTCGAGGAAAAGATTGAAAAAGCGAAACGTAGTTGAGCTTTTTTAATTCCGAGAACATGAAAACAAACATACCGCTCGTGTATCGTACATTATTTTGTGCGAAGATCGTTTATTACATACCTGAAAGAAGAATTTCTAATCAGTTGCAATGAAATCTCCATGTTGGTTTCTGTTTAATGACGGCAACTTCGGAAAACCAAAATATCTTTCTTCAACATTGTTGCTATAAAATGTTTTCTGTGTTTACTATACTCCAGCAGGCCGTGATATACGTCTGTCTTTTTTTCCCCCAGTCTATAAATGCGAACTTAAAACAAACGGTAAGGTTATGTAATGATTTATTTTTCATTTTAATATTTTAACAATATTATTTATATAACATATTGCAGTAATAACACCGGCATCTGGAATCTTGTTGATTTTTTCACGGCTTCCTTAATGTTACTTGTATCAGGAATGCAATAAGTTTCGTGCAGTAGTAGACTTTACTTAATTTTTGCAAATATTTAAAAACAATAATTAACATTGCAATTTAGGTGAAATTGCAGTGGTAAGTTTCCAATTTATAATTATTACTATGTTAAACGTCTCTAAAAATAATAAGTTAAAAGCCTAAAGCAGTAAAATGAATGTCGCGCTTAAGCGGTAAGAAGAGGGAAATTGTTATGTGTGTTACGTTGGGAATACTGAATGTGGTATTTCACACTTACCGCGTATTGGTTCTGTGCGGAAAACAAGTAAATACGCACGATCTCGCACAAAAATAATTTCCTTTCCGAGTGTATGCCCTTTATCCAATCTGGTTTCAGAGAGATTATGCGGTAACGCGTAGCATTCGCAAGCACTCAGACAGTGGTGACTGGTGACATAATCAAGACATGGTGAAAGGTCACCGCTTTAAAATGTACAATCTCCATTTCTAAGTTCAGAATCAAACGTGGTTCTGCTTCGTTGATGTCCATATGATTTACCCTTTAGTCACCGTGGATGAAATAATATAATATAGGCCTAAACTCTTAAGTTGGCTGTATGATCAGGTCTTCGATCTGCCATGCAGGCGGTTCTGTTCGAGTCGCAGTTAGGTCAGGGATTTTTCATGAAAGAAAAGCTCATAGTGACACTTGTGGCGAAAAAAGTCACAGTTCGGATTTTTATCGAGGTTCTCCCGTTCCCTCATATTAGGCATCATCATCATCATCATCATCATCATCATCATCCCGACCGATATCCTTAGCATTCCCCGAACGCCGGGTGATGACGCACGGAAGAGTCTAGGGATGAGTGGATTTTCCTACTCGAAAACTGGATACTTCGTTAACCTTAGTGTAGTCAGCTGGTGTTGGTTATGAATGCGCCTAAATTGAGGGTAAGCGTAATAAATAGAGAAGACACATTCCGCTAGCGGTATGGAAACAAGGATTTTTTCGACTCCTGATGTGTAGAATGCAATTAACGAAATAAAATTTCCATTTTCCATAATATTTCTGTAACACATTTCATATTTCATAAAATCTTCGTATTTTCCATATGTTGCACGAATTCTTCCCCATCGCCAAGATTTCTAGAACTACCACTGTACCGGGTCTTCTAGACTTTATAATGAGACAATAGAGATGTTTTCCAGGGAACACTTTAAAAACCCATGTCACTCATTCCACTAACAATTCTGGGTTTCCAACGGCAAGTGAAATCTCCAAATTCCCCTTTACAGTCATTGAAAACGTAACGTCAATGTATTCGAGAAGCCAAAACGAAATAAGTGACTCCTACTCCACTTACGCTCATTCTTTCGAATCCAGTGAAAATCTTTTCAGTATTGCCATATCTACTTATATACGATACGTGTGAATTTATGTTTTAAATGGGTTTCAGTAGTCAATTTTGCTGTATTACTTAATTTCTCCTCTTTTTTTCCAGCGTAATGGGTTTTTCATCGTAAAATCAATACTAGTTGGCAGAAGGTCTTAAGGTGTAATTTTTGGCCATAAAGTATAGAAAGGTTACTTGTGTTGTATTGTAACCAGTGCTGAGTCCAGCCAATGTAATATTTTTCTCTCTTCAATGTAAAAAAACTGTTTAAATATAGAAAAAAATATATATATTAGTCTCTAAAGACTTATTTTGTAAATAATTATGTAAACTTGCTCCAAAAAGTTTAGGAACGAAAGTGTTCAGCATTGAAATGTGTATTTCATTCCCCCCATATTTTGTCACAATTTCCTTCGTACTTTGTCGGTCTCTAGTAATAAATCTTGAAGGTTGTATAGTTTCGTCCTTCCATATATCCAATATAATATAATATAATATAATATAATATAATATAATATAATATAATATAATATACACTACTGTTTGTGAAAAGTGTAACACCCAGAAAGAATGACCCGAACGACTCCAAGCTCGGGAGATGTGTAGAACAGTGTACCACTAATAATAATAATTGATTACGTTTCCAGAGACATGGCGTGCACTTAGGCCCAACAGTGACGTCTTTTGTGTCACCAGAAAGGGCAATTTTATGCATTGTTCAATCAGTGCAGAGCTTCCAAACGAAGTGAAAACATGAAAGCTAGTGCAGTATGCCTCTTCGACGTGAAAGAGCGCAATATCAGCACGTGAGTGAGTTCGAACGGGGCAGAATGGTTGGTCTCCAGGAAGCAGGTTTGTCATACCGAGACATTTCGGCTCATACAGGGCATGCTGCTAAGACAGTGATGCGTGTGTGGAACCAGTGGATAGAAGAGGGTCGTACGCAGAGACAAGCGGATACTGGACCACGTAATGTGACCACAGCACGGGATGACCGCCATCTTGTCCTCATGGCCGTGACGGATCGTACAGCTTCATCCACAGTGTTGAGTCCACGTTGGAGTACTGCAACGGGTGACCTGTCTGCGTCAACGGTTCGTCGCCGTCTTTGGAGACCTGGACTAGTGGCTCGCATGCCGTTGCGTCGGCTTTCATTGTCCAGAAACCACCAACGCCTCAGACTGCAATGGGCACGTGAACGCCGTCACTGGCGTGCTGAGTGACAAAATGTAATGTTTTCGGACGAGTCCCGCTTCAACTTGTCCTACAATGATGGCCACATACGTGTTAGACGCTACCGTGGTGAACGCAATCTGAGAGCCTGCATTGTTGAGCGGCATAGCGGACAAACGCCTACTGTGATTGTTTGGGGCGCCATAGGATACAATATACTATCTCGCCTCCTAGGTATTCAGGGCAATCTGAACAACAACCGCTACATTAGAGAGGTTTTACAGCCCGAGGTACTGTTCCTCCTTCAGGCAACTCCACATGCCATATTTCAGCAGGACAATGCCCGGCCACATGTGGCGAGGATTGTACAAGCCTTCTTCGAAGAACGACGTGTATCACTACTTCCCTGGCCTGCACCTACACCAGACATGTCGCCCATCGAACATGTCTGGGCTATGGTTGGTCGGCAACTTATTCGCCATGGTCCTCCAGCACCCACGTTTGATGCTTTGTGGACTCGCATACAAACTGCGTGGAGGGAGATTTCCTAGGAACACATTCAGGCCCTCTTTGATTCCATGCCATGACACTTAGAGGCTCTGATTCCAGCACATGGAGGCTTCACACCATTCTGAAATCTCACGGTCACAGATCAAGTACAGTTCTGTAATTCTAATCATTTGTGTATTGTCATGTACCTAATCTGTGATATCAATTTCATATCAGCCACATGTATCCTTCTTGGTGTTGCAATTTCCACAAACATTAGTGTAATATAATATAATATAATGTAATATACATTATATTACATATTAATTATATTATATATTATTGTATTTTATTGTATTGTATTGTATTGTATTGTAATGTAATATATGTGTACTATAATGTGAGTATTCGTATTTTATTATAGTACATTATGCAACGAGCCTATAATGAAGGTAATTAAGAAGCGAGTATGGATATTTATGAAACGAGCGCAAGCGAGTTTCATAATTTTCATACGAGCTTCTTAATTACCATTATAGGCGAGTTTCATACGACTTTTTATGCTCGACCATATTTCTAACTTGATATTATTAATTTTCTTTGTATCTGACCTTGACCAATGTCCCGTATGTTGTGAGATGTGCGCAGACGCGAAAGTATTGATTTTTTCCGAGGAACAGGTGTTCACATTGACCTTGCTAGGCCATAAGAACCTACAAAGATAACATTGAAATTAAATTAGACATTGAAAAACGAGATGACAAATTGAATTTATTTGAATATTATTTGCAATTAACGCTAATTATTATAGTAACAGAACATAACCTTCTGCGACAGTATTGGATTTCCAGCCTCCGTGACTTCTCGCTAATTCTCTTTCGATTGCATATCCGAGAATAATCGATACTTGCGGTTTTGTAACGGTAGAAAGCTGACCTGTCATTGGCTGAAGAGTTGTAACCTGAGTCGTCATTGGCTGAAAGACCTGACCTTTAATGAGTAGGTGTACTTTAATGACATGCATTAAAGGTCTGCTACCAGGTGTATAATTACTACATTTCGGCATGGTCGAGCATAAATATATTTATACTATGCAGATTTATTTCTGATCGGATATTTAACGTCGTTTTACCAACTACACGGTGGTATTGGTGATAGCAAAATAATATTTAGCGAGATGAGACCGAGGATTACCATACCATTACCCGACATTTGTCTTACAATTGGGAAAAAATCTAGGAAAAAACCCAACCCTGTCCAAGCGGGGTTCGAACCACGTCCAAGCGCAACCTCGGATCACGAGTCGTATTCGTTTCCCCCAAGACTACGTTGATGGTTAATTTTGTGTAATATAATGAAACAAATATAATTACTGCAGCTGAACAAATTATGAAAGTGCTTAAAGAAGGTTATATATTTGGAACGACTTGTATAACAGGTGCCAGTACAATGCGAGCTGAACATGCTCCCCGCATTTAGTGAAAGTTGGTCACATTATATTGGTGGCACTGCTTCTCACCTCACATTATAGTGCCTATATAATTTTAGTCTGCTAGATTCTGGAACTGTGGTATACATTTGTACTGCAATATCTGTACCTTCGAATGTTTTAGGTATAATGTGCATATTTTTAGTCGTTTAAGAATAGAAACATTATTTTACTTTGCTATAATGTGATTGAAAAGACAACGCTTCGAGAAATAAGGAAACAGTTCTGTATATTCAGTGAGTAGTGAGTGTCAACATGGCAACTTCCACAGGAGATAAAACTGTAAATAAAGTGGCTTTATGTTCAGCAATATTTGCTGGTTTCGCTTATGTTGGATATTCAGTTGTTAGAACCGCATTCTGCAGAAAGCTTGGTCGACGAGATGGTGAAGGTAATGTTATATTCTATTTAGTTTCAAGAATCTTTCCTAGTGTAATGAGTAATGACTATCGTCTCTCAATTGATTTGATTTTCCAGTCTTCAATTTTTAATTTTTATATATATTGGTTCCAGTATAAGTCAAACAGAGCGCCCAAGTTCAATTAATAATTCATGTAAAAGTTAACGTCAAAAAGACGATGGGATTTTGACACAACATGAAGCCCTTTATTGCAATAAGTTCACACTTTGGTTGAAGTACCGTAAGTTGATCTTTCTGAATGACAGACTTAGAGGCTTTCAATATAATGCATTCACAATAGTACAAACTTGCATAGCAGTAAGGGTTGGAATGTTTCTGTAGTATAGTCACAATAGAAAATCGAATTTCTTTAAAGGGTTAATGGTTTCAGCGTTGTATTTTGAAAATATGCAAGTACACAGCATTTTATGAAAGCCTATAGCTCTATAATCTGCATGAAGTGAAAGTATTTATGGCTTTAAAGTGTAACTTTTTTTTTTTAGATTGTCGTATGTTTCCTGTTATCCTGAATAGTACACTAGGCCTAGGTAGTGTTCTGCTTATTCACAGTGTTCTCATCACCTTATTTTTGAAAACAGTAATGAAATATTATGTTTTTTTTTGTAATGTAATAAATGAGTACGACATATTCACAATCTAGAAAAAAAGTGAAGAGTTGTAGATGTACTGTGCATTATTAAATGAGATAGTGAGTGTATATAGTGTAACACCTTTTAAATGCTTTTCGATCAAAGAATCCAAGTTAATGTGACGTGCAAAATAAGAGAAATTTAATCTGTCATTGAATCCAAAATTATGCATTTAATGGTGAAATGTAATAACCTCACAGCTCAACATAAAGCTTTTTTTTAAGCACTTGAATACATATGCAAGTTAGGTACTTGTCTAGAGACTCAAGATGTTGTTAATAAATAGTGTGAAAGTTTGTCAAACCTTCCAGTTTGTCTTGTATTGTAATATTGTTTTGAGTTACATCGTATCTTTTCGTATCCACATAGGCCTATTCTGTTCTGTTATAACTTGCCGATTTGTTTCTAGTGTGATCTTCCAATGTAGTACTATACATTGTTTACCTTTAAATATTAGTTTCGATGTTAAATGTTATGTTTTATTTAACGACGCTCGCAACTGCAGAGGTTATATCAGCGTCGCCGGATGTGCCGGAATTTTGTCCCGCAGGAGTTCTTTTACATGCCAGTAAATCTACTGACATGAGCCTGTCGCATTTATGCACACTTAAATGCCATCGACGTGGCCCGGGATCGAACCCGCAACCTTGGGCATAGAAGGCCAGCTCTATACCAACTTGCCAACCAGGTCGATATACCGCAATAATAACATTAATAATAATATAATGAACTCATAACTGTATAAACATGCACCTTCCGTCCACCAATTTGTTAGGCCTAGGCCTACTTAATTTCTATACGGTTTAAGGGTCTTTGGAGTACGTAGGCATAGGCCTACTTACCTCACTTCTACACACTATCTGCAGGCTACTTGAAAATTAAAAATAAATTTAAGAATTCCATTACACATTTTTGCTTTCTTTCAGTACCAATTTTAGAATCGTGCTAGATCAATTCTTGAGTTTTAGAATGCTGTTGCTTCCGTCTATTGAAAGTTTTGATTTCAAAACGATGTTTGAGTGGGCTATAGGTAGCGTAAATGGAGAGCGATAATAAATTGACGTTATTCAATAGACAGGCTAATATGTAAAATTTTATAACTGAAATTGAAGTATTGAACAAAATCAGACAGTGAATCGCATTTTTAATAATTCATAATATATATCTAGGAAAAGTTATTAATATTTGTTAACCTGCCTGAACTTTCTGGGTCTTGGAAACACCATAGCCTACTATGTGACAAACTGTCAGAGCCCATAGTAGCACTGTTTCCGATAACAAGAAGGGAGCACAAGTCAAGTAGGTATTTCTTGTACCTCGTAATATTTTGGTAGCAATTCTTATGCAGTGGTTGACTAGGTCTCTTTTTCTTCTTCAAACACAGCAGATATTTATTGTACTACTACTACTACTACTACTACTACTACTACTACTACTACTACTACTACTACTACTACCTACCACTACCACTACCACTACCACTACCACTACCACTACCACCACCACTGCCACTGCCACCATGGAAGAGCGTTATAATCTAGGTTATGTAGACTTAGTTGCTGATTTGATAATGCAGATTCAACACAATGTGCTTTGCCAAGGCTAACTGTTTTGCTGTTTTTGATTTAGAGAATTTTGTAATATTTTTTAATTGACACCATAATTTAAGGAATGGGGAGGGAAGGTCTGACTAAAGCTCACCACTATAAAATTTTATTTCTCCCGGAGCTTCAGTGACATGTTCGAACTAAGACGTCACACTTTAATTTTCCGAGCTGTATTCTTATCGTTATCCCCAGATACATTATAAATTTCTTTATCTGCATCCTAAGTTTTTGAATCCTGCAATACTAGGTAGGCCTATCTTTTGCAAAATCTTACATTGGAGAACTTTTATTTTTTTCATACTTAGTTTAGAATCTATGTTTCACACATGAAAAGGAGGAATGTATGTATGTATGTATGTATGTATGTATGTATGTATGTATGTATGTATGTATGTATGTATTTCGAAAGACATTGATGATGATATCACACTGGTGTTGAAACAGGCCCGTCTGTCATTAAGGTAGCCTATATTACCTTTTTTGACATTTCTTTAACACTTTTAACGTATGTATGTATGCATGCTTGGTATGTATGTATGATATGAATGTATGTATTTATGTTATCTAATGTAATGTAGGCCTATGTATGTAGTTCGAAAGACACTGATGATGACACCACACCACTGTTGAACTGGGCCTGTCTGTCATTAAGGTATATTATTTTTTAACGTTTCATAACACTTTTAATGTTTAATTTTAAGAAAGTTGTATGTATGTATGTATGTATGTATGTATGTTATCTAATGTAATGTATGTATGTAATGGATATGGTTACATATAAAAGTAAATTTTAAATAATTTTTAGTAGGAATTGATGGCAATAAAGTAGTACATAATCGCTTTCCTCTTACCTCTTAATTATATTGTAGTCTTGGAATAGGCCTATACCTGTTACCAACTTGTATCCATATTAACATGTAATGTAATAGTTCATATTGGAACTAAATTAGAGTATTTGAAAAGTATTATAGAAGAATACTGTGTATGAGAGAGCTATTATAGACTCTTGCAAAGTTAAAATAATTTAAACAAAGTAGATTTCATTTGTTGCAGAATCGTTGAGTATGGAATGTTATATTATATCAGGTACATTATATATAAAGGGCATTTTGAGAAAAATGTCATTACTTGTAAATGAGATAACAGCAGGAGTGTTTTCAGGTCTGTCTGGCCCTGGCGGCGCCAACGTACTATTTTTCGAGGCCAGGCAATGCCAGGGCACTTTCCTGATCCTTATATTATCATAAATTTTGTATTTAAAAGAAGCCATATTTTATTCCACGCATTTTCACAATGAGGTCTATTGCACAGGCCCAGCAACCTCTTTATCTAGACCCGAACCCATGTACTTTCATATGACATTCCATAGGTATTCCTGTAGAGAAGAAGAAGATGATGATGATGATGATGATGATGATGATGATGATGATGATGATGATGATGATGATGATAACTGCTGCCGGTACTACCGAAATCCCAGAGCCAGGGCACATTTTTTTTTAAGAAATACGCCTCTGTATAACAGTGATTTCCATACTTTGTGACTAAAATCTCATATTTAACAAGAGGTCATTCGTCATAATAAAATACCTTTCGTGTCGCAATGAAGTGTTACATGTTATCAGTCTAAATGTTTTGAAAATTTAGACCGAAGCGAGTCTGTTTCAGACAACTTGTCTTTAGCGAGTAAATTTCTGAAGCAAGTATTACTCGACCGAGGTCAATGGAGTCCTGCAGTCCGGAGCGCCACTTGTACTTCTGCGTTCGTATAGCGTCATCGCGATAGTTCACACTACTCCCGCGTCTCCACTCGCCTCGGTCCAGTTATAGTAAGTTAGTTTTTTTTTTTGTATATTTACAAGTAGAAATTTTTTGGGATTTTGAAATTTAAATTTATTCGTTGAAAATTGCAATATATTTTAAGAATTGCATTTTAATATGCATGTTTCGATCCCCTGTCCCTTCTCAAATTCAAACCAAATATGAAAATAATAAAATGTGTTCGAAAATAATGTTGAGCAGATTTTTCGCTCGCTTAGGGTCGTAAACAGCAGACTGTACTAGGGGTTGCTCTGGTCTGCCTAGGGATTGCATCTGAACTAGGCTGAACTCACACGGACCACAGCATAACCACACCACACCACAAAACTGTAGTTCACTTGTGGGCGGTCAGGAATTAGTATAGAAACACATGATAGTAACTTACACGGACCACGACGTCTGTCGCAATGAGTGGACAGTATCACTCACAAAATTGTCTCTGTCGGTGATTGAGCGCAACTATTACAGTGCGACACGCCAACCACTCGCCGCCGACACCGCATCCCTGGCTTGGCTTTACGAGGCACGTTTTGGCCCAATGTGCTCCCTGAATAGGTATGCAGTGATTGTCCCAAGTCCGACAGGTGGCATTCATGAATCCGACACTAAAGTAGGTCATCCTGTCACAGCTCCTGATAGGACCAGGTCCCATTTCGCGGACAAGCCCCAGAGGCCCGGAACTCTAAGCCCTTCCTGAATCAGTTTCGGAAACCCATACTACCCCCAAGACTTCACCCCAGCCTATTTTTAACTATTGCAGATGATAGATGAAACGAGGGGAGTATTGGTGGAATGATAGAGGAAAACGGCAGTGGCGTAGCGTCAATGTAAGCTAAAAAGCTTAGCTTCCCCATTTAATGATAATTTCATAATAAACCTGCAGTTTATGGAGAAAAGCATTTATTAATTTTAATAGAATTTATATTTACGCGTTAAATATTGTGATGCGGCAGCTCAGGATGATTTGTGATGCAGCAGTAAACAAGAAGCCTGCACACACCAGCTTCCAAGCAGACTGGTTTCTTCTGTGTAATCCACCCCGCAGATTTTCCATCCCTTTCTAACTAAACTACCCTAGTCGCAAGGCTCGCAGAAGCTAGCTTTAACATTTAAAATAAGTAGTTTCCGAGTTATCCCTTTTCGTCAGTTGTGTTCAGTTGAAGTGTTAGTGTGCATTGTGGCTGATATAATAAATGATGAGCGAAATAACAGTTCCTGACACTAATTTACTTGAATTTTTTTAGGACAATTGTATTGTCAAAACTGACTTACGAACAAAAGTGTGATTTAAAAAACAAATGACCGACTCCCTTACTGTTAATAAAGGACACAACCAAAAGACAGACGCATACTTACGTAATGATACTAATATTGTGATTTCTCTAAGTATGACATGGAGTGAGCTAATGTTATACGTATACGTGTCTATTTGTTAAGAGATATGTGTAAACCGTGAAATCATATTTTACTACGTATCATTTGAGGTCATGCCTTATTGGTGTTACTTACGATGTTCCAACCAATCTTCGACTGTTGACTTGACATTGACTACTATTTATTTTAAGACTGTATTTTTGTAATACGTTTTCTCATATTGCATGAAAGACAACTTGAGTTAGCTTCCCCTGTTCAAAATTTCATGCTACGCCACTGGAAAACGGGAGTACCCCGAGAAAACTCTGCGTCGTCTGCTTTGTCCATCATAATTTACATTACGACCTGACCGGGGATCCAACCCGGACCGGGCGTTATCACTTCAGTCACAGACGCGGCCATCTCTCAGTGATTCTGTAATGTTTTCACAGTCGACACTTGTTCTTTGTTCCTTGGCGACCGAAAATCAAAATGAAAGTTCTTTTTTATATGGAGTTGTATATAGAAGAGATCCACAATTTATCCTCTATTTGGATTACAATGGAACAAGACATTTACACTCATACCGTTACATCTTCAGGTGGTTATAGCAACCGAATCGAAAAACAAAGGCTAAAAAAGACAAGCATGAGTGTGGCAAATATAGTTTATTAAGAATCTTATATGTTATTATACAAAATAAAGTATTGGAATATTACATGTTACATTATACAGATACAATATAATATAGGGTAATAGGAGTATATTTAGACATTTGTACTAATATTTTACCAAATAAGCCCCACTACGAGTATAATGAACAGTAGTCTCTCCGCGTGGAAACGACAGTCGCTTACTTAACTGCCGACGGCAAATATCTGCGAAACGTGCATGGGTAGAAAACACAGAAAGAAGAGAAGAGAAGAAAAAAGCATTTATGCTGATCCTGAACTCAATAAATGCAGAGTTAATAATAATAGAGCAATATGTTAATTCCTAAATGAAGAAGATTGAAGCTGTGATGAAAATCTGTTAGATCGTACAAACCCTTATGAAGGCTTAAAATTTTTCCATGTTGTTATTTTTGTGTTTATATTAATTTTCAATACTAAAATAAATGTTTAATTTTCTTTCTGCCAGAATATATTTATGAATGAAATTAATTTGTGGAAAAAGGGCACATAACACATTTTAACAAGGCACTTTCATTTCTAACAAAAGCATTAAAAATATAACACAATATACATCTTTAATAACCAAATGAAGTTACATAGGCTACGAATAGAATGAAACGCGTTAAAATATTTTTTTCTCAAAATAACGTTTGGACTGTGCGCCCTTTTCCATATTCCGCCTCCATTAGTTTACTTAGCCTATAATAAGTGCGATACATCCCTCAGGTAATAGGCCTATACTTTTCCTTATTGTTGTGTCATTTCGCATTGTAGGCCTATTCTTCGTTAGTTCAAATAATCCAATGTATTTTTGCTAATTCTTAAGTAGGCTAATTAAAAAAAATGTCGTACATCCTCCAGAGATGATACAGGAAGAGAAACTTGCTCTTATTGTTGTTATTATATATATATATATATATATATATATATATATATATATATATATATATATATAATAGGTAGGATAAACCAAAGAAATTCTGCGCCATCTTCTTCGACGTAATAGAAGCTGCAACAATGCTTCTTCTTCGAAACCCATTTCAATACTAAGCTTGCGGTGTGGTTGTCTGTAGTCGATATGAACTTCAAGCGACATCTGAAAAGTCCTCGTGTTGTTGGTTCCTCCGACAGCGCAACCACACAAAACTGCAAAATAATCCCAAAGATGTGATCCGCGTGAGTTCAGCCAAGTCTTGAGCTGAATTTTTTTTACATTGGACACAATTCAATAAACACCAGGTATAAAATTATTAACGTAATATTTGTCTACTAATCGTCATTAGTACAACAATAATGAAACATGAAACACTAAATATTTTAAACGTTATCTGAAAGGGTTGAACTGAAACTTTATGAACCTAAAATAGCTGCAGTTTTCTTTTTGCCTCACTGTACTTACAATAGTCTACGATTTTTACTTACTGCAATCAACGATCATTCAGTGCGATGCGGTGTTTTGCGCGTTTAGTTGCACATATTTATGAGGTTAGAACAATTTTAGGGTTTACCCCTGCAACCCCCCTGGTTACGGCTTTGCGCTCAGTTGTCGGTTATGGATGAGAAACGTGCCATTACATAGATCACAGAAAGACTTACGAGACTAAAAGTATACAACACTTAAAATGATGGTTTGTTTTAGTTTTAAATTGAAACAGACGTATATAATGCTAAACCAAAATTGAGATAAAGAGTTTAGTTGAGAACGAATACTGTATCAAAATTTTATTTGCAAATTTTCTGCGCGTGTTTCTTCAGAATTGTATTTTCGTTGAAAAAAAATATATGACTGCAGGGCTTCGAACTTGCTGTTCAGGTATGCAGAACAAACCTGTTTTGATTTCACAGATGTTTTTAACTCTTAGATAAATGAGAGCAATTGTAAGAAAGAATATATATCATAAGAAGTTGAAAGTAAAAGAAAAATAGACGAATATTTCACACAAAAACAACCAGTGAAATATGTTTTGTATTATTTGAAAATAATGTTTGCCTTCGAAATGAAAAGTGTCAGTTTCCGATAAATTAGATATTTTCGATTATCCATGTTTTCGTTTGTCTGTGCAACTTGATTTCCTTGTAAGATCGATAATCAAGAGTCTGCTCTATCCTATTACATATTTTTTTAGAATAATGCATTTGAAGGAGTGAGAATGATCTAGTCCTAAGTCACACAGACAAAATTTTACAGGCGAGCGTGTTAAAGTTTTAAAGTTCAATGCTATTAACCCTTTCTTACCTATAGATACCATATGGCAATAATTAACTTTATAGCATTTATATACTTGTGTGTTACATATGAAGGTAAATTTTGCTGGATAACTTCTATTTCAATACATTTTCATCAATATAGTTTGGTTTCAAATGTTGCCACTCCCGTAACTTGGTCACTGAATTGGTCCTAATACAGCTATTTGTTTCAACATGGATTGCTTGTAAATTTAATGTGGGTTAGAAAGGGTTAAGTGTGGTATCATAATTTCTTCGGCGTATACTTACGTCATTTGTTGAGTAATTTTTATAATATTTTAATATCAGCTTCCCCATATGTGTAAGAAATGAACTCGCACAAAAAATGTTTGTTAAAACCGTGGCTTTGGACTACTTCATTCTCATCCCTTAATTTAACAGTATTCTGTTACACGAGTAATGAAAATGATTTCTCAAGTAAAATGCCTGTAACGATGCTTCGTGATGTAACCAGTTTATGTAACATGTTTAGATAACCTTGGAGGTAAGTAGAGGGAGGTATTAACATTTTCTTTCATTATGATGTCGACTGTACAATGCAAACTTTCCGGTGTCACAACACGCATTTTTATGTAAACCGTACACAAGTTGATGCTTAGAGAAGGTCAGTTTTCTGTAAAAACAGTTCGGAGGCACGTATGACTTACGACTGCTTTTCGCTTTGAGATAGTGTGTTGGATTGAAGTGATATTTTTACTACCCTAGAATTACCTCTTGCAAACGCGATTATTCATTCATTTATCGTTTCCTGGGTTCAATACGCTACCTTTCGTAATCCATTCCCATCGCCAAACCATTATTATATACTTTAAGACTCTTATAATTTAATATCTCCTCCTCTTCATTGTAGAAAATATCGTTTCGATTAATTTTTTGTTATGTTTTGATTCCTTAGCCTATACCAATAATCTCAGTGACAGTTTAAATGACACTATACAAATCCAGACACGCCACAATCGTGAGGTAATTTCATGATATGAGAATTGTGCATATTTCATAGTTTTTGCTATAAACGTGGTCTATTTGATGGTGTGTGTATATGTCTAATGCCTACCCACTTCACTTACGTGAAGATAGATAAATTAGATTATTATGGAATTAAAGGTGTTGCACACCAATGGTTTCACTCATATCTCATAGACAGGAAACAGAAAGTTGAAATCAATACAACTATGAAATCTGCATCGACATGGGGAACTATTAATAATGGAATTCCTCAAGGATCAATATTAGGTCCCCTACCTTTTCTAGTGTTTATAAATGATCTTGCCCCCCCTAATAAAAGATGTAGGTCATCCCATATTATTTGCAGATGACACAAGTATAGTAATTACAGCCAATAACTCCAACACATTCCAATCTTCAACAGAGGAAATTCTCTTCAAAATATGCGACTGGTTCTCAGTCAATAAATTGGTATTAAATTGTAACAAAACTAACATAATTCAATTTAAATCCTGTCCAAATTCAACCTCGCAAATTTCTAGCGCAATAATTAATAATAGATCCCTATTAGAAACAACAACAACCAAATTTCTTGGCTTAAAAATCGATAATGTGTTAAATTGGAAAAATCATATTAAAGAAATTACCCCCAAACTAAATTCAGCTTGTTTCGCTATTAGATCTATGCAAAAGATATTAAATATCAATACCTTAAAAACAATATACTTTGCATACTTCCACTCGGTAATGAGTTTTGGAATAATATTCTGGGGAAATTCCACAGATAGTAACAATATATTTCTATTACAAAAAAGAGTATTAGAATAATAGTAGGTGCCAAATCTAGGGAATCGTGTAGGACTATTTTCAAAAAACTACAAATAATGCCCATGGCTTGTCAGTATAACTTTTCATTAATAATCTTCCTCGTATGTAATCGTGAAAACTTTGTAACTAATTCAACAGTTCATAGCATAAATACACGTCAAAAAAATGACTTTCATACTCCATCGGCAAGTCTATCGTGCTATCAAAAGGGAGTGCGTTATATGGCAGTAAAAATTTTAACAGCCTCCCTATCGATATAAAAAATGAAACTCAAAACATAAAATTATTTAGAGCCAAATTGAAGAAGTACCTAATCTCTCACGCCTTCTATTCTGTAGGTGAATTCATGACATTCAATAACACTTCATGAAAATGATACTAAAACTTTGTGTTGTACTAGTAGACTATATTGTAAATCTCATCTGTATATATTTCATCTAGACTGTGACTATGAATTAAGATTTTATAATACAGTAGTATTAAGTTTTTTGACTTGTTCCATATTATAGCTGTAAGCAATGTATGAATACCATGGAATGTTAATAAATACAATACAATACAATACGTGATTCTGGTTCCGCATATTGGGGACAGATGGCAGGACTGTGGCCCATTTTCAAGTTGCACACCACTTTGACTTATTAACATATTTCGCACAATGATCCAAATGTTGCGTTATGGACTGTGATGACATTCAGAACAAGACAATTAAACGGTCTCTATCGTGTACACACATGAGAAAGGACTTTTTCTACATTTTGATAACTTAAGATCAGCAAATTCGTAGTTGGGAAAGGATCCGAATGATAGTAACTAATAATAATAATAATAATAATAATAATAATAATAATAATAATAATAATAATAATAGTTACAACTGTGGTAAGCACGAGGCTTAAGGTTACTGCAAAACGGTTCTGTAAATAAAGTCATTTACGAGTATGTATATTCTACAAGGTCCCACGCCGTGGCGTCGTGGTCTAAGGCATCCTGCCTAGGACTCGCGTTACGGAATGCGCGCTGGTTCAAGTCCTCATGGGGGAAGAATTTTTCTCCTGAAATTTCGGCCAGTGTATGGTGCCCACCCAGCATCGCGATGCACTTGGGGAGCTACGATAGGTGGCGAAAATCCGGTTTCGCAAACCAGCTATAACGGGTGGGGGATCATCGTGCTAACCACACGATACCTCCATTCTGGTCGGATGATCGTCCACCTCTGCTTCGGCATGTGGACGTGAGGCCAGCAGCCGGCTGATCGCTCTTGGCCCTTCATGGGCTGTAGCGCCATGGATTTTTTTTTTATATTCTACAAGATTGAACACTGAATAATTGTCCACAAAGTCCATACATAATCATATGCTTTCTGTCCTATAAATCTTATGGACCGTACGTAAAATTGGGGCAATCATTAAGCAATTTCATTGACCTGGTAAAATGAAGAAGAAGAAGAAGAAGAAGAAGAAGAAGAAGATACGTAGCCTATATAATTATCCGATTTCATATAGCCAGCATTTTGTTTTTGTTCCCCCCCCCCCTAAACGTTTCAATGAGGATTACAAATACCTTTTACATTACCACACGACTTGGAATTCTGTGTTCAGTAGATTTTTAAACCCAGCTTAATGACTTTGATTGATTGAAAGATAGGATTATAAAAATTGCATGATAATGGCCAGCAATGCCATTTTTTGCTCCACATACCAATGAACTGCTTAAAATGTCTTATGATAGAACATCGATGATGACGGTGGTGGTGGTGGTGGTGGTGGTGGCGGTGGCAGTGGCAGTGGCAGTGGCAGTGGCGGCGGCGGGGGTGGTGGTGGTGGTGGTGGCGGTGGCAGTGGCGGCGGGGGTGGTGGCGGTGGCGGTGGCGGTGGGGGTGGTGGTGGTCTCATCAGTCTGTTTCTTAATTTCGGAAAAAATATATCTGAAGCAAAATATTCTTATGTAGCTGTGTGCTAGAGCACGGATATTGCGCCGATGCGGGTTCATTCTCCGGTGTTGGCAATACGGTGTATAATTATTTTTTTCAGTTGTGATGAACAAGACCAGACATTAAGGTTTTGTTGATATATTTTGTTTTCCATAACATTTAATTGCATCGACATTCTTTATTTCACTTAAATCTTCCATCATTTCATAAACCTAGGCCTATGCATAAAGTAACATAAAACCTCGAGTGGTATGAGGTGGAGATAGCCGATTTTCTCTGTACATTACTGTGGATTGGTGCCGGAGTCGCGGGGAGGCGTTAATTTTCCAGTACCCGATGAATATCCCTGGGCGATATCCGCTGGTTCAGTAGTAGTATCTCCTTTAATGACGCTTTCAACTAGAGACCATACAACGTCGAAATTCAAGGTGGAAATGGCTGACAAATTTTACCAGGAGCCCTGTATTAGGGGCAGGGTTCTTTTACTATTGCATGGGGCTGTGTGTAATCTGGTTACCGTTATGAAAGGTTTCTCGGCTATTCCTATGGTATCTATAGACTGCAAAACCATCCATTGAATTAACTCATCTCATATATTCCTCCAAGCGGGTTGCAGTGCTGTAGTATCTTCATTTTTCTTCCTACAAGAAGAAAAATTAAAAACTTGTAATATCTTCAAGATACCTAATTTCCTAGAACCGAAGTTCGTTTGGAAAAGTCCATTTTAGCATAAAAGGGATGGCAGTTTGTTCAGGTTAGGTGAGAACTTGCAAATTATTTTTGGCGTCAATGCACCCACGTTATGCGAAATGAAACTGACAAATCAGCAGTTAGTCTTTTTCACTGATACAATTTGAATCTTCAGTTCAGTAGCATTCATTGTCAGCACCAGTTGTTTGTACATAAATTCTTCCTAAAATGGAATATTTACTAAAATTAAAATTATTAATTTTCTATAAACTCCTGAAAGGTCTAAATTGGATTTTATAAAGCCCTAAATCTCTCTTTTTTAGCACCTTTAAATCCGTTACCTAGATTAATACATAGACCCATGTAAAAAGACTATTAGGCGTACATTTAAACCAATGAACTTTAAAATATGAATATGGCGAGAAATATGCATATTGTGTGTATTTTATGTGTCTCGTAAAACTGCAGTTCCGTTGAGAATAATGTTATTGATTATGGTTTATTTCCTTTAACAGTACTAATTTGAGAGAGAACATCACAATATGCCACGTATATTATTCTGTGTGTGCCGCATACCTTTAGTCTTTTGTCAGACAATCTGTAGGAGAATTGTTTATTTCAGGTTTGTGATAGTTTCTGGATTATATAATCTATTTTAAAATTGAAAACCTTGCTATACAATAAATGTAGGAAATTTCAGTAGGTGTTACCTAACCGTTCGATTGTAACGCTGAACCGTGACACGGTTAGAAATTGAGGTCGGATTTCATGAAACGAAACCGAACATCGTGAATTTATTTTTAATTTCATTGACTACTTTGAGGAATAACTTCGTGAGTACGTTCATGTTGGCATTGTTTCAAACCGTTTGGAGTGATGTTAAACAAAATCGTAAGAAATAAGTGAAATACGTACTTCAAAATAAATTTTCTAATATAGAAATGACATGTAGTAGTCTTATCTCATACAGAAATTTATTGAAAGTAACTGTTTACAAAGAATTTGCACATGGAATAGGATACCGATCTAGAGTAAGAATTCAGCCACGCCTCCTGCTAATATTACGGCCCAACCCAAAAAATCGATGTGTAGGTAGGTCAGGTCATCGCACATTTGTAATGGAGAAGAGTATGCTAATTGAAGCGCCGACGATTCCCTCACAAAACTAGCTTAAACTGTATGCATGGTTATTAAGTCAGTCGCAGGAAGAGTTATGGTAAAAACGCGCACATGTAACATTTGCTTATATTGGACGCATAAACCCTCAATTACGAATTTTCACAATGACCCGATTATACAGTATTTTGTTATAGGCTACGTTATTGTGAATATGGTGAAATGTGATACTAGGCGTACACTTCACATTGAAAATATTAAAGTGTTAAACAATTTACAGATTTGTGTTAGTTGCAAATAAGAGCCAAATTACATTTTCTGAAGGCATGTTTAACAATGCATTTATCCTTCGAAGAGGTGGAAAAATTCAAATATCTTGGAGCAACAGTAACAAATATAAATGACACTCGGGAGGAAATTAAACGCAGAATAAATATGGGAAATGCGTGTTATTATTCGGTTGAGAAGCTCTTATCATCCAGTCTGCTCTCCAAAAATCTGAAAGTTAGAATTTATAAAACAGTTATATTACCGGTTCTTCTGTATGGTTGTGAAACTTGGACTGTCACTCTGAGAGAGGAACATAGGTTAAGGGTGTTTGAGAATAAGGTGCTTAGGAAAATATTTGGGGCTAAGCGGGATGAAGTTACAGGAGAATGGAGAAAGTTACACAACACAGAACTGCACGCATTGTATTCTTCACCAGACATAATTAGGAACATTAAATCCAGACGTTTGAGATGGGCAGGGCATGTAGCACGTATGGGCGAATCCAGAAATGCATATAGAGTGTTAGTTGGGAGACCGGAGGGGAAAAAGACCTTTAGGGAGGCCGAAACGTAGATGGGAGGATAATATTAAAATGGATTTTAGGGAGGTGGGGTATGATAGAGACTGGATTAATCTTGCACAGGATAGGGACCGCTGGCGGGCTTATGAGAGGGCGGCAATGAACCTTCGGGTTCCTTAAAAGCCGTTTGTAAGTAAGTATGTTTAACACTGCAGCTTATTGCACTGTAATTTCTCACTGCAGAGAATTCTTGCTCCTATGAGTTAATTAGTTTAAATTTACAGAACGTCGACCCATGTAAAGTTGACAAATTAGTTAAACGAGCTATGGTACAATGCAAATACGAAGTTTTTATCCATCGCCCAACGGAAGTTGTATGATGCTGTTAAATTGCTGCATTCACTGTGAGGTTAAACTTATTAAAACGCTGGCGTCGTAATTTTTCGGAATGTTATTCCCTCTGTAATGTTTGAAAGGATGGTGCAGAAAGTTTCCATCTGAATAAACAATCGCTGCTAATAAAAATAACGAAAGGGAGAAGGGATGTAAACAGATACTCCCTAGAGAACTTGTTGCATGGGGCTGTCCTGCAACCAGTCTGCATTCTTTGAAAACTCCGAACATCAGGAATATGCTGAAGTCTAAGGGGTCAGTACAAATAGAAACATATGGCACATTCAGTTGCAATGCGGAAAAGGCATGTCTTGGTAACATTAGGCCCGTTCTAGATTGGCAGGTCAGTTTGCGTACTGTGATGGATTGGATTTGTTTCAGTGTTCATCTCCAGTGTCAGGTCATATTACACTGTACATGCATATTATATACCAAAGCGAGATTTGAGAGTACATGGACAGTGTTATACTGCTCATTGGTTAATAAATATGGCTGATCACATTAAATCAATGGCTTTCACAAAACACGATATGAAATGTTTCATATAAAACCGTTCTTATCTCGAAAAGGAAGCAAAAACGAGTAAAATTGTATTAAACTTATTTGTTTGAAATTTCTCAAAGAATAACCCTCTAAAATTAATGACATTACTTACGGTTCACTTTTTATATAATATATACGGGGTGTGTACAAAGTTACGCCCGATTTCTGTTCCTGCAAGCTTATCCCGTGTAAAAGGATTAATATTATTAGTAGACTGTTATTTATTATTTCTGAAGCTGTTGTTGACTGTGGGTAGAATTACTGTGTCATGGTTTTGGTTGTGGTTCGTTTCATGTAACCATGATGTTGAAACAAATAAATAATACTTATTAGTTATTGCATTCAAAATCGAGCGTAAATTTTTACACGCTCGGTTTATTATGTTATAGAGTAACTCGCTTAGCTTTGAGTCCTTTTCTTTCTGCAAAAAATTTGTTAACTTCTGAAAATGATGTTCTCGAGTGCCTACTGATTACCATGCTAGCCGTGGGATTTCAGGTTCGGGCATTTAAACGCGGCTAGGGACAATGGATTTTAAAGTCGATAGGATCTTTTGCATGGACCTAGCTTCCACTGGAACGGAAGTAAAGCTGTGGTTGGGTTTTTCCGAGGTTTTCCCCAACCAAAAGGCAAATGCCGGGTAATCTTTTGGCGAATCCCCGGACCTCATCTCATCTCACTACATCTCGCCAAAATATTGTAAAAATTGCACAAAATTGTAAAAATTGTAGAAAATTACTAAATTGTAAAACTGTAAAAATTTGTAAAAATTGTAATTGTAATATTGTAAAATTTTGACTTGTTCCACATTTTAAAGGTTCATTGCTCGTGTAAGATCTATGGAATAAAAGAAATGAATGGATGAATGAATGAATGAATGAATGAATGAATGAACGAACGAACGAACGAACGAACGAATGAATGAATGAATGAATGAATGAATGAATGAATGAATGAATGAATGAATGAATGAATGAATGTGGATGTCCAAGGCGGACGGAGAGTTTCTGCAGTGGACTCGGTCGAATCTGGGTAATGTGTAGCTTAATCGATAGATGGCATCAAACAGTGAATCACGATACTTACAGGAGTGCGGTCCTACGGACTTTAGACAATCATCCCTGTTCAAGGAGGGAAATAAATATGCCTCAGGCTGTGATGCAAGCCTTCGGGCCCTCCTCCATGATATAAATTGTTGTGGAGGCCCTTGTCGTAGAATTATGGCAATAAAAGAAACCTAGAATTATGGCACGTAAAAGAAACCTGCCTCTGTTACAAGCTTCCAGGCTAAAGTTAGTCGATCACTTCTCGCCTACATTGAATTTCGACGTTTTGCTTAAAAGAAATATTACTGTTAGTGCCACTACTGAAGATGATGCAACGCTCTGTATACAAGTAAACTGTTTGTTGTGTTTTTGTGTGTTATAGATCACAACTCAATGTAAAGTGCTTATAAATAGCAATAAAGTGGATTCTAATTTGAGAGTTATTTAGCAATGTACTAGATAATTAGATCTGTTTAGCAACTGACATCGAGATGTATGTGTCTGATGGACAGATGAGAAGTGTTCTCTATCACAACTGAATGAATTGGCGTTTTAGCAGGCTCACCCAAAGTTCTGGTATAACATTATTTTATTCTTCCGTTATTGGAAATAATGATCTTGAAACAAGTAACAACGGTGGCCCTGTGTTATGCCAATCCCATGACCAGGGAGACTTGCATTTGTGAGATGTCTAATTTACGATAAAATTATTCTCCGTCTCCTACCCGTAATAGTGTTTAAGTCGGTTGAAAGGAGAAGTTTAGCAGAGTAAGAAAGAAGTAAATAATGCAGGTTAAATAAAGTACGCTCAGATGACGTGTAATACTATATTATTTTATTAATGCTGATATAATAATCGTATTCTGTAGGTTTGAAAGAAAGTAGTGAGCTCAGGTGTAACCTCAGCATGGGGACGTTCGATGGGCTAGTCAGCTAATGCTCTTCCGAAGTTAATCCGTTCAGTCCTTTCATTCTAAACAAATGTTGAAAGTCTGGTAGAATTTGTTTCAGAACACTCCCAGCCCATTCATTCGTTACTTTAAATTATATGTAGGCCTACCTAGTTAAGAACTTTTCCCTGACAATTAATTCACATATTCTATAACCGTACATAAACTAACAATGTCCGGGCTTTAATTCGTTTAATTTTCTGTAAATTTTATCTTCAATGAGTTCATTTTATTTATCTTTCGGGTGGTGCTTAAATGAAAGCTGAACTCGTAAACCGATCAGTACTAATATCTATGATTGCATTGATCAGTGACAGTCTACCCCATAACAATTTCAGAGATGTGGGATACAAGGAACGAAGATTGCTAATTCTGTATATTTCCTCTCCAGCCGAATACATCCCCCACTTCACTCTGCAAAATTAAAAATGCTGGTTCTGCCACTGGTTAAAACTTCGAGCCTGGCCTATTCTGAATTCCATATTGCCCTGATGTCTGGATTTTCGCAATCACGATAAATGCGAAATATTCCCAAATTCCTTCAAAATAAGTGGTTTTATGTTTAAACGCTTGTGAAGTATGTTAGCGTAGTCTTTTTTAATACGTGATAAAATGCGAAATTGAATACAAAATTCTAAATGTAGCCTATGTGTTTCTGCAAATTAAGTGCGAAATTATATTTTATAAAACTTTTACGTGTTTTTGTCGACCTGGTTGACGAGTTGGTATAGCGCTGGCCTTCTATGCGCAAGGTTGCGGGTTCGATCCCGGGCCAGGTCGATGGCATTTAAGTGTGCTTAAATGCGACAGGCTCATGTCAGTAGATTTACTAGCATGTAAAAGAACTCCTGCGGGACAAAATTCCGGCATATCCGGCGACGCTGATATAACCTCTGCAGTTGCGAGCGTCGTTAAATAAAACATAACATTTTGCATGTTTTTATTTTAAAAAATCAGAATCTATGTTAAGGCTCCATTACATGCAGCTTCTTACAGTTTAAGAATAATTTGGTCACCCTTCCCCTATGTTAGCGTTTACATTATAAATGGCATAGGAATGTGACCTACATGATATCCTCTTTGTTATCTGTACTGTTAAGTCAGGTTTCCATTTAATCTCTCTGGTGCTGGTGGTAAGTTATTGGTTGCCTATGTGATCTTTGAGTCTTATATTCACTCATAAACAAGTTGTATTGTGATCGTGATTAACAAGACGGGTAGGGATGAAATCATAACTTACCTTTTGGAATGTTTCTTAATGTTACAATTTCACTGTACCTACCTTTTTGCTTTCATTTACTTATTATTTTCAATAATTTAAATTGGAAAATCTAGAAAGTTCACCAGTCAAGAAATTGGTGAAATTGGTGATATTGACTTTCTACCACCAAACTTTCCATAAAAAATATGCCATCCAAAATCTCTACAAAATGGTAGATGCCGGCATTAAAAATGCTATAAAATTCTAAATCTGATTTCTAAAGTGCTAAATTGTTAATTTGAAGTTGCTGATGTCTACTATCTCTAATTATTAAGCAACAAAATTTTAAGACGATGTCCATACTTACTTTCTAGTAAGTCTTTTAATCTTAAAATTAATATTTTTGTCGAAAACAAGTGTGCGGATGTTACAAGTTTTCTGAATAATGTTATTTTAAGAAAAACTTTTGACTTTTTCAGCTTCATATGGCGAGCAGATGGCGTAATCGAACATTTATATCCACGAATGCGCGAAACATAACTTATGCGCCTTATAATACCGGTGTCAGTCGCATCTGTGGCTGAGCAGTAGCTTGTGGTTTTCCTTATAGTTTGTGATAGAATGCAATCTTGAGAATAGTAGGGGTTTCCGATGTTGATGTGGGGTTTAAGGGTTTGGGGATCCGTGCCTTGAGGCTTATCAAATACTCTTCTGGAGACGTGATCTGGTTCTGAGGCAAGATGACTCTCCTGTTAGCATCGCATTCACGAATGTCTTCCATTCCACCTGTCGATCTTTGAATAATCATCGCATATTTATAGGTCATAGAATGGGTCTAAGTTCATAGATGCATGAATCCTTTCGAAAACCGAAATATCGGTGTTATGTTATTATTTATTAACATGCTGAGTGTTGGAATCTGTTTGAATTTTACTTTTAACGAAACAATCACTATGACAATAGGCCTATCTATAGCACTGCTTGTAGACTTGCTGCCATTGCAAATCTGCGTCGTAGGATAGCCTCCCCAGTGTTAGACTTCTCACACCGAACAGAATCATTATTGTCAAAGTAATCAGTGCTGCTATGATGACATAATATTTAAAGTTATTTTGCGTTTAATGTAACTGCGTAAATAACATTTATGTTGTTGTTCATTTTAGCTACGTAGTGTAACTGTGTTTTTCTGTATGTCGATCGCGGTTTGTTTTTGCTGTTAATGTACCTGCATAAAATTGACAGGGCAGTAGTCTAAATGCACCTGACAATAATAATCAGAACTAATTCGTTTTGACTGTCAGATTTGAGACATTTTGTTGCTTTAACTGGCTGTATGTACCGGTATTTACGATTGTACCAATATCCTGGAGAATAATATACAGGATTAAACGAAAAAAGTGGGCAAAACTTCTAGTATGGATTCCCCATATGTATAGAAGAGAAATTGATTATATCAACATGGGGCCGGAAATGTTTGGTTTCTGAGTAGGTTTTGCAAGTATGATCATAGTATACTCCAGTACATTTGTTTGCTGGAATTATTCTGATGTATTCTGTTTACATTTCCTTATATGAACTGTTCAAAACGTACACCTTCTGCCTGAATACAGGTAGCAGCTTGTCGTCTCATCGTGATCCGAACATGCTCCCGAATTTTTTTACTTAGTTCATTACATACTATGCAAGTTTTTAACTGTTTCAGAGTGTTCCTCGATTGTTGCAATCTTAACCCAGATGTTCCTGAACTATTTCAGTGGCGGTTCCTCGGGGGAGGGAAGGGAGGAACGTCCTCCTCACATTTTCTCCTTTTGAAAGTAAATAACCAAATGAAATATGTGCCTTGAAATTTAAGGAAAATTCGATAATTTTTAAGTTCACAGCTATAAGAAAACCTCGGTTGATCGAGTTTTAAACGATGCACGCTCATGTGCTGCTAGAAAACTGTGAGAAAGATGCGAGATTGTTTGTGTGGAGGAAAGCCAATCCATTCCTCCTTTACTGCAGTTAGTACACATAGACAACAGCGCACTAGCGGCCAGAGAAAGAAGGAGAGTTTTAAAGTGAGTAAATGAACAGAGAGGGAGGAGATCCTCCTCTGAATCACCGCATGGGCGGGAAATAGAAACCGACTGGTCGTGCAGCAAGCTCGCTACTGCTGCCATCTAACGATCTTGCATTCAATCAGACTATAATACATCTAGTAGGAGACACAATGAAAACAGTTTTAACGCAACGCTATGAAAGACACCATATAAACTTTTTTTTTTTAATTATAAATAAAAAATATTATTCATTGCACTTTATATAAGCTACTATCCATGGTTTGAAATTTTCAAGGATATTTGAAAGTTAAAGTCTGGTTTATATAAAACAAAGAGGAAGTAGTTCTACGTTAGTATCGCAGATCTTTTTGGCCCCTGAAATTCACTTCCATTCATTGTGTACTAGACAGGGCAACAGCCAAATTTTCAGTTTTGTACAAATATATTTGAAATTGAAAGTAGGTACTCCAAACTACATTATTTTTAACATAAAAAATTAATTGGCCACCGGCAACTTTGAACAATAATGATAGTATGACTTTACAAGAATTGATATTCTCAAAAGCATGTGATACTGAACTTGTAAAATGTACATGTGGCAACACAGACCACGTGGGTGGGTGCAGTGTTCTCGCTTTCCTCAGATTATTTCCCATTCCCATTTTCGCGGTTCCGATTATGTGTTAGTAGCTATAGTCTCTTCCAACACGTGTGATGCTGTAGTGCGCTCGAAGAATGCTGCGAGGTGAATTTCCTTGTAATTGTTAATTTGTGCAATTATTCAACAATGAATGGAAGTGAAAACATTATATATTTTGGAACATTTAGGAAACTCCGTTTACAAGAACAGATTATTGCTATACAGAAGAGAAGGCCAACCCCAACACTACCTGGTCTTACATGTATGCATGTTGGCTAATTTGTAGCATGTTTCATTCAAGAAGGTGTCATTTCGTCCTGTTACCTTCTTTCCTCCTCTTAAGAAATACGCAGAAGCCGCCACTGAACTATTTCTTAGGTCAAGCATTCCGTCCTTCTGGAAGGAGGTCAGGAAAATCTGGGTTTTAATGTGACTAGTTTCTTTGCAGGTTACCCAGATGAACATCGATTATATTTTAGAAGATTGTCCCAGACCACACAGACTGATGTCCTACTTGGTAACTTGGATATGTCTGGATCAGGAAAGGTGATCCTTCGTCCATTGACTGTACAAGAACGAATCAGAGAGTTGAACTTGCGGGCGAGAATGTTCACTGATACAATGTTAGCAATTCAAGGAAGTGGACCTTCTCCTAGGCATAGTCCTTTACCAGGACCAAGAAGTTTACAGGTATTGTGGATTGTCCTTGTGTTATAAGGTTTTAACATACAAAATACGGTACTACATTTTCTAATTGCTTGTAACTAGCATTTGGGATTGCAGATCAACGTGCTTTCTTGTAAAGAGTAACAGTATATAGTTTGTTACGAAAAGCCGTCCAAGAAGCACAGCATTTAAAATTAGATAGAGAAATTTCTCCCCTAACTCGGAATTTTATCGAAAAACCAAATGGGGCACGTCGTATTTCTTCAGCTTAACTTAGCCATAGTAAAGCTTTGGTCTAAGGAATACTTCATATACACCAGATAGGGTCTCCTATGCTTTCAGAAGTCCATCCCATGATGTTAGACGTGATTATATAAACAGAGCAGGCACCTGGTTGCCTGGACAGATACAGTAACCAACACAACAGAAGGAAATAGTACTACTTGTTTTAGTAGAGGGGTACAACAAATGAAGAATACACATGTACCAAAAGCTAGCAGGCAGGTAAAACGCTCAACTGGTAGCATTAAAATATTTGTGATTGTGAATGCAAGTTTATTCAAAGACAAGATTATCGTGATGCAGTACTGCGACACATATCTTCCTGGGTGAGAAATGCAGACGTCCTAGCATTGCTGTGAGACCCTACAAAATAAATGTATGCACGTTGCAATGAAGTAAGAAACAGCATGAAATAATAACTTTCCTTTTTCATGCATTTGTAGAATGTGCCCCATTTGACTAACAGACACTAAGTTAACTATATTTCTGTAACAAATGATAATGAAGTGTTGGTTCTTATATTTATGTTATTTGATATTTTATTCCCTATCCTGCTGTTCTCTTCTTGGACAGAATTTCTCGATATTTCTATATATGTATAACTTTATTTATAATGTACCTTAGTAATGATTAATATACTGTATTTATCATTCACATTTCAGCTGTATAGTTGACAAATTTTTAACTGTTAACCTGGCACTGGTCACTGTGTGAGCATTTTACTAAGTATCAAATTCAAATGACAATAAAATCGAAATGGAAGGGGTTACAAGTTCGTCCATCTCTCCAGCTGACTTTGTAAATGTTGGCTATTACCTGCTAGAAGCATTTTCTTCGATGAATGCACAGTACTCTGTAAAAAATATATTTGTCAAACCAATAGCTCAGGTATGATGGAAATATTACTGTCATGTCTTTGAAGATTCATTGGATTTCTAATCCCATTTTGATTTGTTATTTCCCTTTAAAAGTTCCTAAACATTTCCTTGAATGCAGGTATTTCGCCAGACAACTAATCCTATTATAAAATAAAATGAAAACGTAGTTTGCAGTACAAAAACCAGTTGACCATAATAGAGCCAGGAAATTATATATATTGTGATACTGGTACTTTAAAAAAAGTTTTTAAGAAAACACGTGTAGTCACTCCAACTCGTTATTTCACAATTCTCAAAAGTTACAACAGGAAAAATATAATGCTGCGCTAGCTTCAGCAAAATGCTGGGTATGTGATTTCCCAGATGACATTGTATATAGTGAACTTTCTTTAACAGAGAAACTTGAATTATGTGTTTTCAGAATTCAAGCTTCTTGTCAGTTTGCAAATACATGGATTATTTAAACAATTCATAGACTGGTTATGCTACCAATAAGACGAGTGAAATGATGTTCCTAAAATTATGGTGCACATGTATTTACATTCCTAATGTTGTAAACTTTGGTTTTTTAATTTCTAAGTTTGATCTCTTATTTCAATCTAACAGTACTAGTATCACAGAGGACTAGATATTCTGTCAATGAAGTGTCAGTACTGTACTGTTGAATTCTGTGTTTTGTTTGTAAAAAGTGATCCATATATTTCATTTCATTAATCATGTCTAAAGTGAAAGTTCACTGAAAAGATGCGCTGTCTTTAAATGATGGAGACACTAAAATGATAGCAGATTGGATTTGAAGGATGAGCCTTATACTAGTATGTCTAGCTTAACAGTTACAGTGAAAATATGGAGAGTGCATAAGAGTTAATGATTAAAGATAGAAGACTGTTGCTATGGAAATTGTCTCTATCCTTAGGAATCTTAGGAGAGAAAGCTCTTCATATTTTAACCAAATGTTTTGAATGAAAGCAGTTTATGGAAAGGTTGTGCTACATGATCTCACTGAAGGTGAGGAAATAAATCAATTCAAGATTTTATGTTGTTATGAGGCATAATTATAGATTAATACAAAACCATAATGGTCACCAGAATTGACTGGTGATCTGAGACTGCACTCAGGCGTGGATTAGAATCCTGCTTGAACTTACTATCAGGTTCGGTTCTTTCTATGATTTCGTCAACTGTAAGGTAAATATCAGGTAACCAATAGCAAATCCTCGTATTCATCTTGCCAAATACTATTTTACTCTCACCAGTCCCACCTACGATAGATAAGCGTGTAGGTGATACAGTGTCATTAAATAAGTGATAAAAAATTGAAAATCATATATGATGAGTTTCGGTGAAACATTTTGATTATGAAGCAGAGTAGTATTTTTCAATATGAAAACATGCGGATTCTTCTCCACCCAGAAAAATTCGCATTAATCCTCCAGCTATGAAAATCATTCTGATTTTCTTGATTGAAGCTGGAGGGATTATACTGCAACACTGGGTGCTCCAATAATAAGTATTATTGGGAAACTTAACACTACCTCCTTAGAAGAGATTTGAGGAACATACTGAGAAAGAAAGGCTCATTTTTCCGGTAAAAGTGGTTTACAGATATGCTTCTACTTCAGGTGACATTGCTCATCAAAATTGGCAGAACACCTATTTAGAATATACTGTATGGCTCAAGTCTCACACTTTGCTGTTTTTGGGCATTTTCAAGTGTGCAAGTAGAGTTATGGAGCAAAATGTTTTAAAATTATGAAAAGATGAAAACCACTGCAACACTATCCTGTTGAAGTTGGCGAGAAGTGATCTACAGAAAGTGTTTTCAAAAGTGAATACAGACATTGTATATCACTTCCCAAGAAATTACTTAATAAGAGCAACATGCTTGCATCAAACTTTGATTTCTGATGAATTAAATAAGCCCATAGAATTTTAAAAAATCCTCAATAAATGATTATTCCCACCCAAGTGTAGAAATGAGCAAGTTTAAATTACCCTTAATGTCATTAATAAAATAAAAAAAAATAAATAAATTCATAATAAAGATAAAGGAATATTTTGAATTGTTATTCGACAGAGTTATCAGTATTAAACAAGATGAAAGACTTTTACAGTGTTCCCTTGAAATTATTCAAATCTGCTTTACAGGGAGCCTTACCTGAAAGACTAGATTTGCATAATATATACGTCACTGTGTACGTTAACAGAAAACCACAATTCCAAGTCACACAGAGATTGTGTGCACTCGATGTGGATCTCTGGCATTTTGTCAGTCCACGCGAGTTGTGTGGATATAAAGGGAAAAGTTGAGACGGTGTCGGGTGGAGTTCCCGGGTAGCTCAGTTGGTAGAGCGCTGGTATGTTCAACCAGAGGTCCCGGGATCAATACCCAGCCCCGAAACAATTTTTCCCTTGAAATTATTCAAATCTGCTTTACAGGGAGCCTTACCTGAAAGACTAGATTTGTATAATATATACGTCACTGTGTACGTTAACAGAAAACCACAATTCCAAGTCACACAGAGATTGTGTGCACTCGATGTGAGTCTCTGGCATTTCGTCAGTCCACGCGAGTTGTGTGGATATAAAGGGAAAAGTTGAGACGGTGTCGGGTGGAGTTCCCGGATAGCTCAGTTGGTAGAGTGCTGGTACATTTAACCAGAGTTCCTGGGATCGATACCCGGCCCCGGAACAATTTTTCCCTTGAAATTATTCAGTGTTCAACTTGTTGCAAAATTCCTGGCATTTTGCACTCATAGATGCAGGAACATCCTACATTTCGAAGCTGTGTGTCAGCTTCATCATCAGGGGAAGCTGTCTATTGTATCTATCGTCCAGAGCTATTCTCCAGGCCTTGCCCAGATAGGCTCACTGATGTGGACTAATCTCGTAATGGAAAATCTGCCCAGCACTATCATCACTCTCTAGTCTAGGCTGTATCAATTACAAAGTGATGATAGAGTTATTTGAATTCACATGCAGTCTGTTTTGTCTCATCTCTTCAAGGTTGCTAAATGTGATATCCAGTGTCATACATATTTTCTTCTTTTTTTTTCCTTGAATATATTTAATTTCATTGTTCCTTTGTTTGTTTGTAAATTTGTTTTTGCTGTTGCATGTCTATTTCTTATGCTTTAATTTTCACTTTATAATTGTCTTACTTTTTATCTGTTGTTTTCTACTGAGAGTTAAGATCTTGTTGTGCACGTGACTAGACCATACCAGCAATATTTCTTCCCTGGGTTCAATTTTGTGATTGAAATGACAATACTGAAGTTATCTTATTGGATATTAGCGAGTGCAGAAAATTCAGATTTGTACCTGAGTTAACAATGTTTGAAACTTCTCTTTCTGTAGAATCTAGAACTGAAATTACCACTAGTTTTACTTGAGATCTACAAAGCAAGTCAAAACTGTGTTACCGATATTCTTACCTAAACATGACGTTTTTTGACAGGCTGTGCGTTGGATTGTCTGGGTTAGTTGTCTCCTCTATGCTACACCTGGTGTATGACATAATGCGTGGATTTTCCTTGTTAAATTTTGCAGTAAACTGGGGGAACAATTCTGCTGGCACTTCCCATCGTCATTCTCCATTAGCGAGTTGTGTGAACTTTATTGAGTGAGTCATATTTTCATCCATAGTCAGATACGCAGTACAGTAACGTATTTTCCTCGTTGAAATGTATCTACTGAAGAAGTCACATGAGTTGTTTTTATATTTCGGACAACTGTTCTTATCGAGAATGGAACATGTCCCTCGTCACTTATTAAATAATCTAACACAGCAGTTCATTTGTGTAGCCTCTGAAGAATGCTGTGCAAACATAACTCATATGACTACTTCTTGTAGATACATTTCAAAGAGGAAAAAGGTTTGTTGTGCTGTGTATCTAACTATCAGTGGTGGCTGATTGACTGAGGCAAGTGAGGCCGGGCCTCAGTCACTTGGCTTAACAGAAATCAAATTTTGTGTTTTTATATAATGTATTAGTTATTTGAATGAAGCATCGCTGTAGAAGCATTCTAAAACTTTGTGATGTATATAGACCTGTTTTGCAGTAAAATTTGTTCCTGAGGCCAGAATCGTTTGTGCCGGGTCTGTCTTCTGAATTTCCTGTATTTTCGCGGGGTTTGAGCTTGCACTTAAAACGTTGTAGCCGAGGCACAATTCGTCTGGCCTCGTGGCCTGGTCAGGTTTCACTCCTCACATCCATGGGCCGGCCTCAAGGGTAGAGTGGGGTGGGAATAGCAATGGTGACTTGTCTTCCTAAATAGGCCATAAATAACACAAATTCCAGCTCTTTGGCAGGCAGAGACCCACACTATTCCCTCCCCTTATGTCTCAGTTTATGACTTAAGCGAGGGTGTTGTACTATTGTACTTCGTAGTACAGTAGTGAATCTGGGCCAATGTTGTTATGTATTTCGAGAAAATATAAACAGAAAAAAAAATGCGAGAAATAATGCTGGTGTAGTTAATTCATTGTTAGAGTGTCCTTTTTTCAAGAAGAAATAATATTGAAAGAAAGGAAGTTTTAAATAAAGAGAGAGTCTACCGAGATACATACGACATCGCTGACAATTTTTCTGACAGATAATCTTAAAACGCGAGTTTCTATTGCATCCTGGTATGGGCAACATAAATGGTTAAGTGGTAATGTGATGTAAAATAAACTTCTGTTTGGCCTTGTTCGTTGCTGTCAAGGGAAAAAAAATAAAAAGAACAGAAAGGAGGGGATATTCAACACACAATGTGGGTTGCTTCATCACACTGAAACAATCACTGAAACTCACAGCATAACAGCTTATTTGGTGAGTGACATTATTTTTCATCAATAGTAGGCTAATAATAATAGACTAATAATAATAATACTAATAACAATAATTAATATCATAAATAAACATTTCCTATCGGAGGCACTTAAACTAGTTGCATCTGGCCTCACCGAGGATTTCGATCACCGGCCGCTACTGCTAACTATGGTTGAAAAAAGGGTTTTTTGATAGAGTTCAGACAAGTGACTATTGGAGAATGACAGTGCAAAATGCCAGCAGAATTTTTTCACTAGCTTAGTGCAAATAATTAACGAAGAAAACCCACATATTGTGTCCTGTGCCAGACTCAGAGAAAACAATTAACTGGGAAAACTCAATACATTGCTCATCAAAAAGCAACCTCATGGCTCAGTAATAATAACAGTGACTTAGGTTTGACTCTAGCTATACATTGATCTCCATATCAGTTTTTAAATTGAAAGAAACGTCTCATCTGTATCAGTCTGTCAAATGGTTGTCATTTTTAATTTTACACTAATTAACGAGTTCCTATCTTTTTCTTACAAGTGTTCACCTTGGAGTTCGCCAAGAATACTGAGTCCAGTGGACGTTCGTCACTTCCTGGCAAGCAGATCAACGGAAAACTTGTCAGGACTAGCAAGTCATGGCGGACATGGAGAACTAGTTGGCTCGCCTATGAGGCGACGTTGGCCACGAAGGTCTCTGCGCCGCACAGGTCAGACAAAGAATCGAAGCCCTGAAGTGAAAAGAGGCAGTGAGGAAGAAGCTAGGAAAGAAGCAGAGAAGTTGTTACGAGATGGAGAGGAGGAATTGAGACTTCGTCTGGAGACTCTTAGTAATCGAGACAGGTAAACATGTGCTTGCTGTATATTCTTTCTTGTAACTTTTCGCACATATTTAATGTTAATGTGCTGTCAGCATTTTACTGAAGTATCGTTGTATGCTTTGTTAATGTGATTGTTCTACGACAACCATGGGAAGTCTGGTTCTGAAAGTCAGTCATTTTGCCATCTCTCCTGTCTCACTCAGGTCACACACCTGTAGTATTGCGTGGGAGTAGTTTACAAATGTAGCTTTGAAGCCATCTTATCAGTGTCAGTATCATATTTCTACTGATAAGAGTAAACATGTAGGAAAATTAAATCCAGATATTTGAGATGGGCAGGGCATGTAGCACATATGGGCGAATCCAGAAATGCATATAGAGTGTTAGTTGGGAGACCGGAGGGAAAAGACCTTTGGGGAGGTGGAGACGTAGATGGGAGGATAATATTAAAATGGATTTGAGGAAGGTGGGATATGATGATAGAGACTAGATTAATCTTGCACAGGATAGGGACTAATGGCGGGCTTATGTGAGGGCAGCAATGAACCTCCGGGTTCCTTAAAAGCCATTTGTAAGTAAGTAAGAGTAAACATGACCATTGCAACTATACACTATTTTCACAATCATTGGAAGAAGGCTGGAAAGTCCAAGAGGTGTCAAAGAGCTCTGAATCTTTTGTAAAAAACTATAGTAACTTTTACTAGTTTTGCCAATTTGGTTCGTTTACTACAAAAAAAAAACTGTCAAGGAAATTTCACATTTCATAAATTGAGCTGAAATTTGTTAAGTACAACGTTTATTTATGACTTATTGAAACTGTGACTGTTCTGTTCATTCATGTTGTTATAAAAGGTGGAAGGGGACTAATGCACCAAAATTTAAGAGATGATTCTACATGTTAAATATAATAAAACTTTGATTACACTTTTCCTTCGATGAAACACTGTTAAGCAGGAAAAAAATGGTCTTTGCCCAATGTTTGTAATGTTCCATTGCGGTAACAGACAGAGAGAAATGGCTGATTGCTATACAAGCAGATAGGTAAAAATAATCTGAGTAGTAGTGTCTTGAGTCATTTTTTTGCAAATTAAACCGTTTGGCCAGGAATCGAAATTGAATAATTGCAAAAATCGTTAAAACAAATCTTGCATTGCAGCACACTGTCACGTACCTGTGACAGTACAGCAGAGGGAGAATGTGTGCTTGAAGCTGCTCGTGAAATCATAGAAAATTAAGTACTGAGAAGAGTCAGGGAGAGTTTTCTACGATGTTGTCGATCATGTGTCACTGCCAATGGAGGGCATTTTGAGCATCTCTTGTAATTGCTTGTAACATTTTCGAGAAAGATTTCTTTGGCCTAAATGTAGAATATTAACTGTGATTTTCAGTTTCCACGTTTTATTTTCAATTTAACCTTTTTCAGTCTAAAATTACATGTAAATAATACCGTGTGCTGTAATGACTTATTTTCAGGAGTGTTAATTTAATGTAAGAAAAATCATGTCAGCAAAACTTATTACAGTATTTATTTCTGATAGCACAAGATGCGTATTTCCGTTTAAAATTCTGATCACTAAGTCACATAATATGAATTACCTCATTCCTTTCCTATCCTAAAGAGAGACCACCTGAATAGAAACAAAATTTGGGTCACCTGAATTTTCCAAGTTCCAGTTATAACATACTGTAAATTTTTATACTGAATAACAATGTAATTTTATTATCTCAACAATAATTATCACTCTCTACAATTTAATTTCACTCCCGTCAACAATGGGATTTGCTCTCCGCACAGCAACACAGCGTTCGTTATTGCACTCCACAAACGACAATGACAATTTACTTGGACTACTACGAACAACAATGGACTGTTAATCTTAACTAATATTCACAAAGCACTATTTACAACACAGAACTGTCAGTTCTCAGTTCACAGCTCGTTTGTCTTGGCTAGTTCTTCTAGCTCAGTCACTCGCGTTCACAGAATCTCGAACCCCAGACCTTCAGAGACGATCCGCTGCACTTCGAACTCAGGTCCCCCAACTGCGGTCCACTGCACTCGAACTCCGGACTTCAGGCTCCACAGTTACGGACACAACTCAAGTCGCGCTCTGGTCTCGAAGCTGGCTTCACTGCTACACAAGACTAACTCGCTTACTGTCCAAATCTGCCTGTAACAACACTGGCTTACTGACGGACTGACTCACGTTCACTTGCACGTTGTATTTATAACTAAGCCATAGTTTCTGGAGAGTTCGCGGTCGGTCGACAGATGTCTAGAAGATAACGGATATCCAGACTTCTCTGGATCTTTCTCCTCACTCCACTCTACTCCCTAAGCCACAGCACATGTCACAGGAAGCAGATGCGCGCGCAACCTCCGCGCCTGCCGAAATACGGCCGACTTAGCCCTTCCTCTGTCCGTCGTGAGATTGAACCTCACGTGGCCGTCACAATACTGTGCATGCTCAGTAAGCACTGAGTATGTTATAACTGAAACTTGGAAAATTCAGGTGACCCAAATTTTGTTTCTGGGTCTGTACACGTTATTCTTTGTGCATGAACTGCCAGTGTACCTATGTCTCATCACCTATCTACTTCTTTTCTAGAGTGATTACTGCCCACGAAGCCAAGAGCCTGGTTGCTCTTCTACATAGTAATGATGAACTTCTGCTTGAGAGAACACTTACGACAATTGGGAATTGTGGAACATTTTCAGCAAATCAGGTAATATGAAACTTTTATTATTGATAACATTTCCTGTTTATATAATCAGTTATGGAAAGTTAACAGCAGTAATATACTATGACTTTTTGTTCACGAGACGTCTTTGTTTACGAATTGCACAAATTAAAATGATGGACAAAATTACTGTTGAGTGAATTTTTCTCGGAGTGCAGTATTGTGTTGACATTAAATTTCTACTTCACTGTCGTCATCATCATAACTAATGATCTGCGAGAAAGGTCTCTCGCGCTATGAAGGTACAGATACGGAATTAAAACTTGGAGCGAGTCTTGATGGGAGTCCACTGTAGACAACAATTTCGCACGACTGTCCACAAGTATTATATATAAAGGGACTCTTGTTTATTGCACATGTGCAGTATGTTGTAAGCAAAACTTATACAGTAAGAAATTCCAAATTCTTTTTCCGTATCTGTATATAATAACACTAGCATTTAATAAAGGCTTCTTATCTGAATTACTTAGGGAAATAGAATAAAATGATTAATAGTCTTTCATTCAGCTTTTAAGTGTTTTTCTCAGGAGTTACCGACACCAACTTCAGCTCAGTGCCCAGAAGTGTATTGGCATGAAAAGCTATGAAGGAAATAATTCGACAGGAGGAGGGTGTTGAGATAATAATAGTAATAGTAATAATAATAATAATAATAATAATAATAATAATAAATACATACATACATACATACATACATACATACATAAATGTTCTGCCCATGGGCAGGTCTTTCATTGCAAACCCAGCTTTCTCCTAATCTTTCCAATTTTCTGCCTTCCTCTTGGTCTCCGCATATGATCCATATATCTTAATGTCGTTTATCATCTGATATCTTCTTCTGCGCCGAACTCTTCTCCCGTTCACCATTCCTTCCCATGCATCCTTAAGTAGGCAGTGTCTTCTCAGCCAGTGACCCAATCAATTTCTTTTTCTCTTTCTGATTAGTTTCAGCATCCTTTCTTCACCCACTCTTTCCAACATAATTTCATTTCTTATTCTGTCTGTCCACTTCACATGCTCCATTCTTCTCCATATCCACATTTCAAATGTTTCTATTCGTTTCTCTTCATTTCGACGTAATGTCCATGTTTCTGCTCCATACAATGCCACACTCCACACAAAGCACTTCACTAGTCTCTTTCTTAGTTCTTTTTCTAGAGGTCCACAGAAGATGCTCCTTTTTCTATTAAAAGCTTCCTTTGCCATTGCTATCCTTTCGACTTTCTGGCTGCAGCTCATGTTACTGCTTATAGTACATCTCAAGTATTTGAAGCTGTTCACTTGCTCTACTGCCTCATTTAAAATTCGCATGTTTACCTTCTTAGTTTTTCTTGCTTTCGGTGCTGGACCCCAGACTCATTTCACCGGCATTATCACTTTCATTTCATTCAGATGCTAAATAACCTGAGATGTTGATACAGCATCGTAAAAAAACCCAATAAAATAAATATACTGATTTTTCATACATTTACAGTATATATTTGTAATGGACTAGCTAAAATAATACGTAATTTATGTAGACGTGTATCTTGAACAGTTACAATATGTTTCAGGACATTCTCCGAGAAGCTGGGTGTTTATTTAGACTTCAGAATCTACTGATGTATCCGAAAGCTAATGTGCAACATGCAGCAGTTAAGGCACTGGGTAACCTTGCTTTGAATCAGGAAAATCAGAAGGAACTTAAGGTTTGTAGCCATTCATTTCTAAAAATCAGATTTTCTCTAACTTCATGATGTCATAGCTCGTCTTAGATTTTATGCTGTGTAACGGAATACATTGCCTGAAGAAAGAAGACTATATGAGTTGTTCATTTGGTCACTGATTACTGTGCAGCTACTCTGTAATTGCATTACATAAAACCATAGCAGGCCCATCAAACATAATTCATAAAATTGCTGTTGATGACGATGATGACGATGACAAAGACGAGGATGATGACGATGATTCATAAGTCTGTGAGACCATAGGCCTACTAGCTGTTGAATCCAAGGTTAACGTGTTTAAACCTATCCAAGGGAATTATGAATTTTAAAGGACAAAAAAAAAACATTTAGCGTGCCTTTCTCTGGAAATAAAATAAAACTGAAGGCCCTGTGTCAAATATTTGCCACATATGAAAGAGCCCTTTCCTTTCATATAGGGCTCCAAATAAAATTTGTCGGCCAGTTCTCACTCATGTTGAAATTCGTTACTGAATAATCTTTGAAATTGTAAATTAACTAAAATACTATCTATCAGTCCTAATTCATGAAATCGCTACTGCTCCTGCTGCTGCTGCTGATGGTGATGATGAAGACTGCAACAATTGCTGTAATGTTGTCAATGGTAGTGGTAATTATACCGACAGCAATGTCAGCAGCAGTGGTAGCAGCAATTGATTTTTATGATTACTTCCATTATTGATTCAGTTTGATAATTTGTTGAAAGTACCTTATTAAATAAATAATAAGATAATATATATTTTTAATTTCTGATATTTCTTTTCTCTTCTTTCAAATTCTCATTACGAATTAAGACAACTGACTTTGTTTTTAATTGTAAGGTATAATTTATTTTAGTTACTACACAGTATCTGGGAAAGAACTGGTACCAGTAAAAAAAAAAAAGAATCCTATCTTTCTGAAACAGTTGCATTTATTGCTCTTATGTTTATACAGTTATAAAGAGAAAGTGTTAGTGTACCGCTACAGTGCTCATATAATGTTCAAACAATCTTTAATCTCCTACTACACGTGCAAAAGCATGTTACTTTCTTGATTCAGCTACATAAATCTGCAATATTGTTCAAAGGAGTGTGATACACTTTTTTCTTCACAAAGCTACACAGAAAGAAATCTATTGAGGTTATGTCCGACGATTGTGGTGGCCACAGTGTAGGTCCACCTCTCCCAATCCAATGGTCAGGAAAAGTTTTATCAGGAAAAGAGTTCACATCATTGGCATAATTTATAGAGTCTCCATCTTGTTGGGAAATGGTTCTCAGAGGTAGTTGTGGACTGGGGTAATTTGGAGCATATACAGCTGTTGTGTGTTTCTGGTAACTGTGGGCTCATTAAAGAGGGCCGATGACACTAGTCTTCATCAGGCAGCACCAAATATTCAATTTAGGACTATCACGCTGGTACTCCTTTACAGCATGAAGAAACTCTGCATTTATGTCTGTTCACTTTGCTACAGACATGAAATGTGGCATCATCAGGAAAGGCTATCATAGACAGGTACCTGTCATCATTGTTGGCATGTTCCAGCGTCACATCTACTGTATAAATTGTCTCTGACGGGGCAATCTCTGTGGATTTCGGCATATTCAGCTGTCTTGCCACTGCAAAAAAATCATGCACCCAGGCAATATAATTCTGGGTAATTGGGTGGTTTTCTTGCTTTTTCCTTTTACGGTTTAAAACTGCCTGTCTCCCAACGCTGCTGGTCCCAAAGTGGGATGCTGTTGCAGGTAGGAGAATATCAGATTCGTTCCATTTGAAAATGACGTTAAATTTGCTTGCAACTTCATTTCAACCAGGCACAAAACACATTGCGTTTCCTCCTGTGGGATGAACATTCTCTGGTGTTGATTCACTTGCACTCACTAACAATAACTTTCAGAGCAAGACTGACAACATATGTTGCACAGGAGAAGCATTTTGTGTTTTCTCCTTGCGCAAGGGTATGCACTTGTGTATAGTATGCTGCCAGTGCAAACAACAAAACTTGTCGAGTTTCTCTTCATAATTGTGTAAACATCGAGGCAGTAAATGCAATTGTTTCAGATATATAATTCTTTCTTTTTCGTGAGTTATTTCCCAGATACTGTTTAGGCTATATTGTATCTCGAGATGAATTAATTTGACTACGCATTTTTTTTTAAATTTAATACAGTTGCATTATACAAAATTATAATGAAAATATGATTATTCACTTCGCTGTCTAAATTTGGACTTCCAAAAGAAAATTGTTTTGATCACTTGGTGGTGATAGTGAGGCATTTAAATGCTTCATGTTGCAGGATGCAATACCACTTCTGCTTACTTTCGTGAACAAGGAGAACACTCCAGAAAAGCTGCTGCTCAGTGCATTGCTGACATTGAGCAATGTCGCAGTCTTACCAGACTGGCATGATGAATTCTATCCCGTCCTTCATACGCTCTACAACATGGTGGATTCTGGTAGTCCCCAAGTGAAACTTCAGACGCTTAAGCTATTAGTGAATCTCTCAGCAAATGAAGACATGGTACCCAGCTTGCTGGCAGCTGAGGTAGGTTCGCTATTGTTTTTTTAAGTTAAAATCTTTTTATTTTGTAAAAGAACATACACTCGAGTTTAGTATTCAGCCAGAATGAAGTTTCATAGCCTTATGATTAGTCTTATATTCTATATAAATACTATCCTACTGAAATAGTGTCTAGAAAGTGTGTACTGGAAATTATTCTGTTGAAAAATTGGCAACCTAGATCTTGTATACAATGCTGTCTTTAAGCTACACAACAACCTGCAAGCAGACTACTAGCAGTACCAGAAACATGCGGAATAGTATATTGGGTTATTTTACGATGCTGTATCAACATCTAGGTTATTTAGCGTTTGAATGATATGAAGGTGATAATGCCAGTGAAATGAGACCGGGGTCCAGCACCGAAAGTTACTCAGCATTTGCTCGTATTGGGTTGAGGGAAAACCCCGGAAAAAACCTCAACCAGGTAACTTGCCCCGACCGGGATTTGAACCCGGGCCACCTGGTTTGGCGGCCAGACACGCTGACCGTTACTCCACAAGTGTGGACAACATGCGGAATAACTTTCGACGAAAAGCTTCTAAGGGAAATCAGCATATTGCTGTCATGTGCACTTGAAGTAATTTGTGTCACTTCATTGTGTCTGCTGGGGAGCTGCTCACAGTCATTTGTTGATTATAAACATGCTGAGAGTACGATGTGCAATAGAATAAGGATTATTTATGTATGATCCTAAAGTGAAAACTGAGTCATTGTGTACAACAAAAATGTTTCACGACAATGTTCCTAATTTCACCATTCTAACAAGATCAAGATACAGGATTGTAATTAAAAGAAAAAGTAGTAGTTGTGTTTTAGACAGTAAAACGGTCACATCTTGTGTTAATGGAAGATATGATAGATGAAAATGTATATCGCTCATGATCCCACACTTCATGCATTGTAGAAGAAATGGAAAACAATATTAGGAGAGAAATTTGTGTTTCAAGTATTGCAGACAGGGCAATAGTCATTGCCAGTAAGCACCCATCTTGCAATCTGTTTTGTAGCTTAAAAATGATTATGTATTGTGTATAAGGTAAGATGTAAATATGGCATAAAATAACGGCATCAAAGGAAATGCCAGTTCTAAGCTCATATCGAAACCTACCTTGAAATTTCGCTGACAGAATCTACACTTTATAGAAAGCCCATACACCAAAAATTAGCTATGAATTCAAACCATAAGTTCCCGGCACCGAGATAGAAATTCCTATAAAAATATTAGGGGAAAAGCATGGAGTTTTATTGCTGGGTTTGTGGGCCCTGTACTGCCACTCGGCAGTAACAGCACACCTCACCTCTCATCATTACTGCTGATGAGGGGTGTCCAATTGCTGCTGTATGTTCTTTATTAGGCGACATTATTAATAATAATAATAATAATAATAATAATCTTTATTGTCATTGAATGAAAAACTTCACTATAGACATTGTCAAATGTTACAGTCTTACTGCAATACATTTCATAGATATACAAAATAAAAATTTAATTATAAAAACAATGTAGATATTTATCAAATTACATAATATAAAGTTAAAAGTACTATATTTACTAGATAAAAGACAGTATCAAGTACTAATTGTCATATGTTTAATAACTAATTAAGAATACTACAAACAGAGGCTAATAATGAACTTTAAAAATGCAACATAAGGTAGTGCAATTTGCTCTGTTCATTAATACATTAAAATTTAAATGTAAATTGATTTACCACTAGGTTTCATTTAAAATCTCATTATTAAAAAAATTAAGAAACAACAACCATAACATTTAAAACTGCATTGTTTAAAAATGTATGTCAATTTCAAAGAACTCATTTATTGAGTAAAGTGGGTTTTTAATTAACCAACTGTACAATTTTGTTTTCTAACTTTGAACAGGAAGAAGTTGAATGTTTATAGGGAGCTTATTAAATAATTTGATTCCAATCAATTTATAGTATTTTTTTGTCACACTAAGTCTACAAAGTGGATAATCTAATAATTGCCTATTCCTCGTTGTGTGATTGTGTACCTCACTTCTCATATTAAAATCTTGCAAATGTTCTTTCATAAACACTAGAACATCATATATGTACAGATTTATGACGGTCTGAATACCTGTCTATATGAACAGAGGTCTACAGTGTGTTCTAATTTTTGAAGCTGTCAGTATTCTAATAACTTTCTTTTGAATTAATAATTGCAGCTTCGATCTCAGGATCTTGCAGTTGAAACTCTCAGCTGATTTTTTGTGTATGGCATTCTTACAAGACGTCCCTTCTGGCAACGAAATTTCAAGGCCAGTTTCGATATGAGCTCACTGACAGTTCCCTTATTATTTAGTGTTGGTTTGATGATAATACGATTGAGAGTTAGAAATTTCTTGAAGATAGAAGTAACTTTTTGCAAAGTAACAATTTTTTTCTGTACTGTCAAAAAATGTGGTATGGGAAAACACATATGCAGTATTGTATTTATATATAAGCAAATAAGTAAATTTTCTTCTTTACATACTGGTCAATTTAACAGGCATTCCATCCTTCTCTCCATTTGTGCAGTCATATTAACCTACCTTTTTTCTATTCAGTTACAGTAAATGCTTTTACTGAGCGAGGAAGTGTAAAAATAAAGTTGAAATAAGATTAAAATACTGCAGGTGTATTTGAATGATACATTATGAACATTTATTTGAAAATGTTCTGTTCTTTTATTAAAGGCTCCTCGGAGACTGATATACTTGTTAGATCCTTCAACAAATGATGAGATTCTGTTGCGGGTTGTGACATTACTGGCAAATCTCACCACCATATCTAAGGAACTGAAGCTGGACCCTACAATTGATCTCCCTGCGGAGGATAAGGCAGCATCTCCAGACACAATGTGAGTATGACACGTTATGCTTAAGTATATCAGATGTGTCATTATTATTGGTTGTAATCTTACTGACAAGAGCTTCTTGTTGGAGAACAAGGAACATTTGTCCGTTGTGCAAGGATTGCCTTTGTCATAAGTAGACTTGTATAATTGAATGATTGTAACAACTTTTTTTTCTGTTTGTCATACATATCTGTACAACTACACACTCATCTGCTGATTTATTTTTAGATATTTAAATACCGGTAATTCATTTCATTGTACATCTTGGACAAATTTTCTGCAGGCAAGAGTGGGGATGTTAAAGTACAGAATTATTCTTTCATGATTATTTTCTTAGCCCCGTTTGTGATACTATAACAGATTTGACAGATAAAATTACCGTAATTGACACATCTTAGAATATGCTGGCTGGGAGACAATTTTCGTGTGTTCAGTCATTCTACTAATTGATTTATTGTGGCTTATAATTGAGTTCTATTCATTCGAGTGAATATTGGATGTTACTTCCTATGCTTTCTTAACGTCAGTGCGAGATTAAGGTGAGTGGTACAATAACGCCCCAAATCGTAGACGACAACTTTGGAAAATATTCACATAAGCTCCTGAAATATTTGAAAGGCATAAGGAAAAATTGTTCAGTAATGCTATAATTTACTTAAATTATGAAGCTATGAGAACAATTAAGTGTTCTGTTCATGTGCTTCTCTAAAAGATGTACACACAATTTAATTTCACTGAATTTTGGTAGCCTATTGTGGTCAATGGTAGTGCATGTATATGGTTAATTGTTGGTATTTTGTTTAAAAATTTTGTATAAGTGTTCCTGGATACAATATTACAAATAATATTCCTGTGAATATGGGGTCACATATGCGTAATCTGTTTTAAAGACCACAAATAAGTTTCAGTTAATTACTTCATTTCATAGTGTTAGGTCAGAATAACTTTAATGAATATTTAAATACTTGTATAGTCACAATCATGCCATGGTATGAAAGAAAAATTTCACAACCTCGAGCGGGATTCGAACCTGCGACTTCCTGTACTCCGGTCAGGTGCTCTACCAACTGAGCTATCGAGTTCGTTTCACGCCAAAGGCTTGAAATTCTCCTCTCATACTGGCGACTCTGATATAGAGTACTGTCCATAGCGTCTGATCTAGTCAGCACTAGTCAATGTTTCTCTCCACCCATAAGCAGTGCTGACTAGATCAGACGCTATGGACAGTACTCTATACCAGAGTCGCCAGTATGAGAGGAGAATTTCAAGCCTTTGGCGTGAAACGAACTCGATAGCTCAGTTGGTAGAGCGCCTGACCGGAGTACAGGAAGTCGCAGGTTCGAATCCCGCTCGAGATTGTGAAATTTTTCTTTCATACCATGGCATGATTGTGACTATACAAGTATTTAAATATTCATTAATATGTCACATCAACGGATGTATATACATCATCCAACATCGTAAGATGAAGTTTACAGAATAACTTTCTATTTACAATACAGGGTCACAGTTAGCTCCTCCATTTGCCACACACTGCTGATCATGACACACGAAAGGCTGGAGAGAATATATTCATACATACCGGGGTTTCTTTGGATTATTTCACATTCATTTTGCATATGCATCCACACATATTCTTCATAATATGTCTAGCGAAATGAAGTCTTATGATCTCAGTGATCTGGCATTGCACCACTGTGTACAATCCATTGTTGAGAGTACTGTTGACCATGATCACAGACGTGGTGTAAGAAATGTTTGGGATTCTGTCGTGCATAAATGTAACAATCTCATATTTAGTAGTACATCTTCGAAGAAAGGCGCGTTTACCCTTAAGAAGAAAGAAAAATTAAACTTTCTATTATTTCGATAAATTAATAAGCATTTCAGACCTCACATCCATAGGAACAATTTTCTTATTTTTTTTATCCACTAAAACATACACAAAATTTTCAAACATACTTGAGTCTCACTTTGTATATCCATCCCACTGTTCCGCCATTAAACCATAGCCCTTAGTTTATACTATATTCTATGTTTATAATTTTATAATGTTACTGCTAAGCAACACTTCCAATATCCGCAGCTTTATATAGGCTTCCCTATTGCAGAACACAAGGTAGTTGCATAAGAATTTCTTGCACAGTCACCCATTGTTACCTCTAAATATTAAAATAAAATATATACAATAGTTTAGTTATGTGGCTCTATAAACCTCAGAAGGTTTTTGGCCTCACACACTCCGACTGACTCAACAGATCTTCTGTGGTTGCTAGATCTCGCAAGATTTGCTTCTTCCACCTAAGTCTAGCTAGGTCTTCCACAGGGATATCTGCCACATGGTTCTAATTCGAAAGAGGACTTTAATAGAGAGACCTCATCTCTCCGCAGACTAAGCCGTAGCCAATTCAGTCGCCTACTCTTGATGACTGCTATGATTTCCAGTTCTCTATACATGGCTCTAATTTCTCTGTTTTTGCGAATTCTCCATTGTCTATTTTCCACAACTGTGCCAAAATTTTTCTAAATTTTCTGTTTTCAAATATGTGTAACACCTTCAGTGACTACTTGGAGAGAGCCCATGAATTGAAACCATAACAAAATACAGGTTGGATAATGGTTTGTAGCATCTTAATTTAGTTCTAGATAAAATTTAGTCATGTGTTTGTCCTATGTTATCATATTGTTATCTCAGGCCTTGAACAGCCAGCATATACACTACACAGTGTCAGGCATATAAAGGGAATTCGGTCTTAACACAGCTGTGGGCAGTGAAGGATCGCTTAACAGTAAGTTTATAAAATAGACACTCTGTAGGTGTATATACATGTAGAAAAAATAACATATGTAGATACCTACAAACATACAAACGTGCACACATACATACAACAGTTATGGCATGGCTTTTACTGTGCGTGATTGTGAGCTTCAGTTCCAATGTGTTCTCTTCTGATCAGCCTCAAGTAAAGAAAATTTCACAGTACAGGGTTTCCAATCTCTAGTGCCACCAAATAATTTCTCGGACTTAGCTGTATTTGTCACACTATTCTCAGCTGTGTTATCTCAGTCGAGGTACACTTTAAGACAAGAAGTACGGTGTGGAACAGCATATGTCATTATGTTATTAGTAAATACTTTTGCTAAGTATAGATCGAATCGACAGTATCACTTTTAATTTGTGAAACAATTGTCTGGTATAATGCTAAGTATAGATCAAATCGACAGTGTCCATTTAAATTTGTGAGAAGATTGCCTGGTGCAAAAGTCCCAAGCAAGTCAATTATAAAGAGATTATTAATTAATTAATTTATTTATTTATTCATTCATTCATTCATTCATTTATTTATTTTGTTAAGTTCGGTGTTACACAAAAAAACAAACAGGAGAAGCTGTGTTTTAACAGAAGATAAATTCGACGAAATTGAAATGGCATGCAGTTTCATGTAAATCCACACATACAACAACAAACTTACTGAATTGTGACCATATAAGATTTCAGTAGTTCAAAAACTGAATAATCTCAATAGTAACACTGAAATTCTGTTTTATATTTGGTTTCTGCAGTCTGTACATGACGGGATTTGAATCCAGAACTGATATTTTTAATCACAAAGTGTGGCTTCATTGATTAAAATATATAAATTCCCAAAACAATTGTTATTGGAGTTCAGAAGCCCCTCATTGCCTCTGATTGAAGTTCTGGCTGATATGTGCATCTATTATATCAAGCAGTATATCTCATTTGATTATATCTGTTAGAGGAAGAACAAATTGTTTGTATGCATTTAAAGTTTGATTAGTGTAATATGTAGCTAATCAGCGATGTATGCAATAGAGGGGGAAAGGAACTGGCCACCCTACCCCATTATCTCCTGCCCTAGTTGCCTCATAAGTGGTGCCTTGTTGGTATCACTTGTGAGGTTCAGGCTGTCTTCGGACAATTGACTAAACAACAACAAGCACCTCTTTAGTTACATGAGCCCCATTACATAACATTCGTTATGCTTATAACATTAAAGAAGAAGAACTGTGTCCAGTATTCAACAATTTATTGAATCTTTTCTGTGAGCAGATGGAAAACATTTTGAACATTTGTTGTAACTTAAGTTAAGATTAAACACTATGATAGCATTTAATTACATTCTCACTTCTGTAGTTCAATCATAAGATTGAATCACAGTCTCAGTTTATGTGTGCATGCATATGAAAAGGGATGGCTTCTAGTTGCAAATGTAGACAGTGATTTGAGTGTGATAAAATTGACACAGAACTTTAATACGTATTTATACAGTTTATTGCTTAAGATGTGATCATACCAAAGGCATAACAAAATTCACCGTTTGAATCCTAAGATTAGGCCTATATCTGTAACTAGGAGCTGCCAAGTGGTCCCTTTTCATATGCACGAATACATATATACTTTACCATGTAAGTTGGTTCCTTCATGCCAGATGAAGGGCTAGCAACTGTCTGGGAAGCAGCTAGTACAGACCTGCAGAACTGTAGCTCTTGAGAGCGACTGCTTTCCTCCCCTTTCTTACCCCACCCACCTTTTCTACCTGTGCGGTCACGGCATTCTAGTTATGCTCGGCTGCATCAACATTCATTCTCACAGCAGAAGTCGATCATCCCCAATAGAAGTGGAGTGAGGCTGACGCCATATTTCTCCTATTTGCGAGTTCTGCAGGCCTGAGCTGGTACTTGTTGGAGGCTCTCGAGGTTGGAAAAGCTGTGGCTGTAACATCAGTAGGAATAAGAAAAATACTTGTCAAACAGACTGGCGCAGATGTGTTGTGTGAGTGGATATGTGGTTGACTGGATAGCTAGTTGGCTGTACGGATGGGATGAATTTCATAGATAAATTGCTAATCTACAGCATGTTCAAATGCCTATAGCATTGATGCATGCTCTTATCCTAGTTGGTGCCTATCCGATATCGCTTTACTGTCAAGAAAAACAGTCCAGTAGGCCTAATATTTTATACGAGATTGTGTGGATTGCAGTGCCGCCTGGAAGTGTTGATGAAGAGAAAATTATGTCTATCAAGAATGTACAGTATTATTGACGAGAATTCCAAACTCAGGAACTCATCAGTCCACTGCAAGTACAGGACGATGTGCAGTATTTGAATGTCTCGCTGTCGACACATGTTATATTTGGCTAATATATTTTTCTTTAGCAGGTATGCAGCTATCTATGGGGTAAATACTCAGGAGAAAATGCAGAGTAAAGCTCTTGTTCTCATGAATCAGCACAGAAATGAAGACGTGCGATTTCAAGCTCGCAAGATGTACGAGGCCATCAAGTCCTGAGAGCAGGTTGACTGCAGGGACTGCAGTGTGGGCAAGAGACACCCTGTTATCGTAGTCACAAACCACAAGTAGGTCCTAGTCTTTTGTTTTCAGAGTTGAGTCTAGTCGTTGTTGATGTTAAGAATCAAGATTTTATCAGTGTTGAGATCTGCCAAGGGAATGAGTGTTTCGGCAATCTAGAGACATCACGACGACATAAACAGGCCTATGTAAATCTGTGAAGCCAGTGTGCAGTGGAGTTACAGCATACGGACTTGTAATTTAAGCATTTAATGGAACTTTTAGATTCTTGTTTTGGAAAGAAATCTGCTTCATTGAAATCTATGCCACCCCACTCAGTGTTTAACTATGAAGAAGTTGGTGTTTGCTGTATTATTAATAGAAATTTAATGATGACCAGTGTAAAACTGTAATATATATACATATACCTCTTTCTCTTCTATTAAAAGTGTTTGGATGTCTTGTAATAGTGTTTCTTCATTCAACATAGGCAGGTAGTCCGAACAAATTTAAGCTACAAAATATTGTGCTTTTTAAATTTTGTTTGCATCAGATTGTTGTTAGAAGTGAAGGACTAGAAAGAGGCTTGGTGCTTATATGAAGACACAGCAAATAGGCAAATACTTAACTTATAGTTTAGTTTTCTCAATTTCTCGCGATTCCTTAAATATTTCATACCAGCAATTATAAATCTGATACGGTAACTGAATAAATTAAATTAATTATCAGTCAGGAATACAACTTTAAATTTTGACGTAGATGAATTACATGATCATTGGCAGCTCAAGGAGTTTATTTGTAAATGGGTTCACTTATGAAAGAGAGAAATATAAAATGGAATATTTAGAATTTTATAATCATGCATAGTGACAGGTACTGATAACATTCACTTAGCTTACATATCATGACCTGGAAATCTATATGACTAGTATTCTTCTCAAATGGTGTCAATAACCAGTTTGTTAGTATCAGGAATATTTCAGTCACTAATACGAGTATCTTCTTTATTGACAGCTTTCTGAGTTCATTCAGGCTACTCCCCTTTCCCTGCAGATTTCTTTAATTATGATGTATATGTTTCAATGTTGAGAAATATCTCAGTTCGTGACTGGAATATAAATTGTGCATATATAGCATGGATGGCCAACCTTTTTGGATTTAAGGGCCACTGCAGGCTGCTACCATTCATGGCTTGGCAATTGACTTGTAGACCTCAGTCGACATCTTGGCCACCACCGATATAGGCCTATGGTATGAGTGTGTTGAAATTCAACCATTATTGAAATATGCTACCATTCAACAATTTAGAAATTCAAAAGCCTGACATATAGCCTTACATTTCGAATTGGGCTTTTCTATAGCACGCAACACTGAAACTTGTAACTTGGGTTAGGTTAGGTTAGGTTAGGTTAGGTTAGGTTAGGTTAGCTTAGCTTCACTTTGTCCATAATTGTTATGTCGTAAGAAATATATACCGTATATTTTTTTTCAGTATTCGCGTTAACTTGTGTTTGGTTAGCTTAGGTTAGCTTCACTCACAATTGCAAAGTAGTAAACATATTTTTTTTATATATACGGTATTTGCTTAACTTGGGTTAGGTTAGGTTAGCTTCGCTCATAATTGTTACGTCATAAAAAATATATGTATTTTTTTCGGTATTCACGTTCATTTTGAAGTGTTCTAGACCTTTATTTCACGTGCTAAATAATCATTTAGGTTAATGACATTGATCAATTCTTTTCAATTTTTAGCTATTTTCTAATATGTTTTAAAGTCAACTGACTTTCCATATACATTTTTCACATTCCAAACTACCTTCCCTCTGAAAATTAGACCATTTTCCCACTTTTTTTTTTTCGTTAGAAAAATCTTCAGTGTCAAGTGCTATAGAAAACTCATGAATTTCTTGAGTTCCCCAGACCTAATAGTTCCAAAACTGATGTTTTGCTTTCAAAGAGAGACTGTTCTTATTCACAACAGAAAATCTCGGTTGATGTTTTATGTCTTTGGTTATTTTTAACGTATCTTTTGTAGAACAACTGCTCTATTAGGAGAACTAGAAATTTTAATATTTAAATCCTTTTATATTAGAAAACATTACTTACAAAATGAAGGCCTTTTCGATTAACTTGGTAAGTTTATGAGCGAGCATAAATAATAAACATAACTTTCATTTTTGTAAATCTTCCTAATTTTTAAAATGACGTTTCTTAAATAATTATTGACTTCTAAAACTGCCAGTGAAATGTGTGTGTGTGTGTGTGTGTGTGCAGTTAATTTTTCGTTACAATTTTAGACCTATTCAAAATCCAGTTTGATAAGCCTTCCCTATTTTGACTTTCTGCATTTTAAAATTTCCAAAGAAAAACTACTACCCATTGTCATTCGACTCATACGAAAATACCAGCACTTTTTGTACACTCTTCTATATATCTCATATAGGCTACTGATATTCAACAATTCTGATTAGGAAAGTCATTTGTCTAGTTTCATTAGGTATAAATGATATCTGAAAAAAATAAGTCTTGTCATTCCATTCTATATGATCTTTTGTGGATGTTCGAAAACTTGCATTTTCAAAATGACCATGTACCATAGGGCTGAGTGTCATACATATATCCTTAATTTACTTAAACAGTTTCAATGAGTTGAAACCTTTGGGCCGTATTCATAGACATTTTTAGCGCGAGCTTTCAGTGGATGATCAGCATTTTTCGTATTCATAAACCAGTGTTAGCGATAGGATATGATTTGAATTCTGTACAAGTAACCAGTGGATAGCCGGGGCTAGCTTAGTATGCTCGTAGCGTGTGCTGCGAAATGTCTTTGATAAGCCCTTTATGTTTATGCATAGATTAAAGGTATCGTTTTTTTTAACTTCATTGTAAGTCCTAATATATTTTCTATTCATACCAGTCAAAGTGTTATTAAATTGGCCAAAAAAAACTGAAAATATCACATAATCTTCATTTCTTGCAAACAATTCATCTTTATTGTTTCATGCAAATGTTATAAATAACGCACACCTTCATTCATGTAAGCATAATCCACCAAACAACAGAAAGCTCTTTTCTTCTGACCCATATAACCACAACACATTTTCATAAAAGTATTATCAAATCTGCTCTCAAATTTAGCTTTGGTTTTGTATTGTGCTTGAATTTATTGACAGTTAATCCAGATATTTGTCAGCCACTGTTTTTTTTTATATTTTTTATAGTCAAAGAACTAAAAGAACTTTTTGAGTTCTGAAATTTTGATTTTGACATAGATTCCAATAAACTAACATACAACACACCCTTAAGAGTCTATAAATTAGTACCCTATTGACTGTTAATCTACTTTCCACCTTCAACAGTTACCGTAATTGTCAGCAAATAAAAAACCTGAACTGTGGAAGAAGTATTCGTGATGTGATATTCTACTTATTATCAATTAATATTAGTAAATAAATAAATAAATAATAATTATTATCATTATTATTATTATTATTATTATTATTATTATTATTATTATTATTATTATAAATAATTTCAGTAGTCCAATTAAAATTTAAACATCCCACTTTTTGCGCCAAATAAAATCATAATTAAATTGTTTTTTTTTTTTCTAAAATATGATGCAAGTTTTCACATTATTATGTCTACATTCTACTCTACACCTTAGTGCAGAGAGCCGCATTAAAGTAATGTGAGGCAAGACTGGACCTCATCATCAATGAGTTGAGAAACACTGGTTTATGCCATTCATTGCACATTATTTCTTTTTCCGTTATTTGATTAGACTATGAAAATGACGATGGTAGAAAGCTTTGTTTCTGATTAATGCTGTGAGTAATCATGAATATTCTTATATTGATCTCAGAGTTAAAATGCAAAATAAAATACGAAGTAAACACCAATATTAAAAAAATAATCATTTGAAGAAAAGGCATGTTTGTTTTGAAAACATTAGTCTTTTTTTGGGTAGGATTATATTAATTATAATTTATGTTTAATTATCATGTTTATTAATGCATCAGTATCTTAAAATGTTTCGTTTCAATATTTTGAATTTTTTGTGTATAATCATAAGTTTTTAAGATCTCAGACTACAGACTACACTTGGCCTACTTTCTATAACTTATTGTTAGATGCTTTGTAATGTTGTATAGATCACCATTTTAAGAAATTCACCGTTTATATTTTCATAAGTTAGCAAATTTTAGAGCTATTTAAAATATATCTCAATGCCATCAAACTGTCAGTGTTGTATTACATCACCTTACACAAATCCATTTATGCCTTTCTCGTCACGGATACTAAAGGTGATAATCCTTTCAGTCTTTAAGGGTAGGATAGTTCCAGTATCAGTGTGTTACATAATTCAATAAGTACTGCCTATCTGAAGTTGTCTTCATTACCCCTAACATTAGAGTGCCCTGAGCCTTGTAAAAACATAAAACATCTTTCCTCAAGTTTGCACAACAGGATATAGACAGTGTGGGGTGGTAGCGTCTATTGTTCACTGAACTTTATGACTCAGTTAGATCAGAATAATCAAATGTGAAATGCATGAAGATGATCTTTACAGTTTTATGGTGCCTCTTTATAGCCAAATTGAAAATTGTGATATTAAATATGTAACTCCTCAATGAAAGTGATTTATTTTGTGCTACAGCTATTCTGTCTTTCTCGTGCTATCATTGTAATAACAGGTGACAGAATCATATGAGGGATGTACACTTGCACCATGGCTGAGGTATTGAATTGGTTGTTGGTTGCTATCGGACAGACTGATGAACCACAGACATTGTTGGCTGATGGTCGTCACTTTATGCACTGTTTCTCTTAAAATTTTTCACTAGTTGTTATAATAATGTTCCACGCCCTCAGAAAGAGCCAGAACGATACTGTTCCTAGTCAAAAGACACAAATGTTATACTGAGCTTGGTTTCCTTTCCAGACGCCTTCATGTAATCTCTGTTAGGATTGATTGTTTCCAGCGGATTGAAAATATGTGAACTAATATCCACTGAACTTCTTATAACATTCCTCCTCATGTTGGCTATTTTAATACACGCGCACACAGTGAAGAAAGTTAATTATATTTTGTACCTGATACATGATAAGTTATTGTCAAATGTGTCAGAAAGTACAAGACTTGATAGCATGGTATTTCAGTTTGAAAGGGAGGAAGTAATTTTGATTTATCATCTTAAAGGTGTTATCTTTGTGTTATTTCCGTTTCTGTATATATTATACATATGAAAAACACGATGTGTGAAAGACTGGAGCCACTTTTGCTATTATGCAAAGAAGAATGTATGATTATATTATAACTTCCAGTTTCAATTTCCAATTAATTAATTGGAATAGCTGCTGTAATGGTCCCAATGATAACGAATTAGGTTCAACTTCTAGAGCTTCGTGTTTTTCGAACATTTGAGGGTCAGTCAGAAAGTAAGGCTAGTTGACCATTAAACAGATATTAAATGTAAGACAAATGGTTTATTATATGTAAGCCTCATTACAAGTATTATTTTTTTCTCCATGTAATCATCATGCTAATTGAGCCTTTTGTCTTAGGATGCTACAAGATTTTGAATGCTTTCATGTAAAAAGAAACTTGTCACCAATGAAGATAACCAATACACCCTAACTCAAAATGATGGAAAAAGTTTCAGCTTATTATAACATAACTGTTAATGATACACTAACTTTGTATGCATCAATTATTAAGAAAACTCTTTAGTTTCGGTTTTATTGACTTAGGAAATTTGTTTCATACTTACGCTGCCAGGGAAGAGAGTGTGGCAAAATGGCAGTTCTACAACAAAAATTGTTTTGGGTTCTTCAGCTATTAAAGACAACTCAGTAACAGTAACGTGAAGATTGTTCTGTACTGTCTTCCTTTCCAACAAAATGGTGCTCTGTCTCATTTCCATAATGAAATATTCATTTCTCTCGGTTAACATCTGCCACATCTTTGGATTTCATGTGCTCATGTGCTACCACCACTGATTTGACCTACCACAGTTGGCCTTCCACGTCACTAGACCTGACTTTGTGCGACTTCTTTCTTTGGGGATATATGATGGACTTCGTCTGTATGCTACTTTTGCCACACAGCTTTCAACAATTAAGACAAAGGATCATTGCTGCGATTATATTCATAAAAATGGAAAATGTTGGAGAGAGTGTGGCAAGAATTGACTATCAGACTATGTATCCTGAGTGACATAGAGTTCTTATATTTATGTGTCAATTAAAACTGAGTTTTGGAGTCTTGCTAACAATTGATAAACAACATGCTAACTAATAGTTACCAATAATTTTAAAAAGTGTATCAAAATATTTCCATCATTTTAAATTACTCTGTACTTCACCAGTGCTTACAGGTACTTGACATTTCCGAAATGCTGTCAAAAACAGACGAGGTAATCACTAGAAGTCAGGTTGAGGTTGTTTTGTGGATGGTCGAAGAGTCTCTCTAGAAATATCAAAGCAACTCAGAAGTGCATTGTATAGTGTGAGGGTATGAATTATTGTGCAAGAGGACAATACCAGAAATTTACAAATCACATTTTTTTTTTTTTATTGCCTGTTGCATTTTTGTTGGGATCTCGAAGTAAGCTCCAGTATTCATTGAGGAACTATCTTTCCAAAGGGGCTAAGTTTCAGTTTTTCAATTTTTATTTTATTTAATCTAAGGGAAGTATATCCATTTGAGAATATCATACTAAGTAGGTTCTGTCATAGCTCAAGTGTAAGCGACTTATTCTTGCGCCAAAAATTGTTTTGTAGGTACGTATCTCAACATGCATTTGGCAATGTGTTTTTAATCAATGTATCAGAAAGTTGTTTGTGGCGCTTAGCACTTTTGGGAAGATAGGTCTTCAATTGTTGTTCCTCATTTCAAGAAATCAAAGAGTAACATACCTTTCCTATTGCAAAACACAGTGACCATAAGTTTTTTGTTGAAATTGTTTATTTGAATTCTTTGGAATCAGGAGAACATTAAGTTCCATAAATCTCGTACAATTGATGATGAATTCATGCAGTGGTCAGATTTTTGCATGACGCACCATTAATCAAATGACGAGAACGTCGGCTTTTCACGTTGGTAACCCAGTTTTTAAATGTAATTTGTGATGGACAAAGGCAGTGTTTGATGATAGATTTTTGTGGGGTACTCTACTTTCTTTTCCTGCGATTTCACCATTGATCTATTCATCATTGTGTGGTGCTATGTAGCATAGATTACCACCCACAGTGCCCTGAGGGTAATGATATAGTGGCACAGAATCTACAGTTATGGCACATCATTCTGGAGGGGATCGCTTGGGTGAATGACGTGAAGTCAAGTACCTGCTATTGGATAAAAAAAATACATTTGCCTGAAGGAGTGAATCACAATACGAACTTCACACCTTGTTGGGACTCTCGATTATATTTCTCAATTTGAACTCATATTTCGTGACAAATAATCGCATGCATAAACATATTAGGAATTTGTGTTCATTGATAATGTTCCACTGGCCATTACTTTCTGAATGCCCCTGATATTTACAGCTGTGGAAGTAACTCGAAAGAAACTCCTTCTGGTCTACATTGTTATATTCTGAGTTGCATTTTATGTGGTTACAGTGAGAATGCGTTGTTGTTTCTGTTTGCCAGCTGATCTCAGTAACTATTTATTTACAATTTTAATATAAATAATTATTGCAATAAGTCAAAGAGTCGTGGAGGTGAAAAACATATTTATATTTATGTATGTCTGATGTAAGATCCATGCTCAATTTCTGTAGGAGCTATGTTTATGACCAATGGACACCAGGATTTCTCAGAGTAACTTCATGTTTTTGAAGTTGTACAGTGTTCATGGGTTGTACTTATTTAGCAGTATTTGTTGAAAGTAGTACTAAGATACATTCAGTGTCAAAGATAATATCTGAAGTTGCAATGGGGGAGAAAATGTTTATTTTTCTGAGAATGTGGTCATCCCCTGTACATGGGCAAGTTTAATATACCGTGGAATTTTGCTGATTAAAAATATGTCTTGTAGAAATTAACAGTTAACCGATGTTGAAAGCAATATATGGCAGACTATAGATATTCCATACATTTTCAGTATGTTTATCTGAAAAGAGTAGAAACAGTTTTAAAAAAGAAATCTTTCTCTCGTATACAGACATTCAGTAATGAACACTAATTAAAAAGATATAAACATTATGTAAAATGTAACTGAAATGGTAAAGAATTGTACTCAACACTTAATATAAAATTTAATAATAATAAATATTAAAGTCGAAATGTATTGTGTCGCTATTTTTAATATCTTTGAAGTTGTCATTTGACCTCATAAGCATATCATACACAACCTGTGCATTCCTTCTTCACTATAATGTCGAAAATTCCAAAAGTTCTTCTTTTCTTGATTAGAAGAAGGAAGATATAAAGAGATTAAAAAATATGGAGGGTTATCATGACCTCGGAAATAGGCATGAGAATTCCCCAGAACTTTGTATAAAAATTAGCGCAAGTTAGTATGTGTCTTGTGTGTGATGATTGCGGCTTATTTCTTTAGATAGAAGTCTATTTTTTTTTCTAGTCAAATCTGAATTTAGGATCATCTACAATACCACACGGCTCATGAACTGGTTCAGATGTGCTTAAAGCCATGCAAAAATGTGTGTCATTCCACAGGATAAAGAAGAGGAAAGGGGAAACTGTGGTTCTTTGAGGAGGTGAACGATCTCAATGTTCCAAAAATCAGAATAACATATTTTTATTCTCTTATTAGTGGAAATAATATTATGATGCTGCAAAACATCTTTCGAGGCTTTTCTCGGAAATACACATTTATAAGTTTACAACATTTTGATACCTACCGAAAAATTGGTTTGGGATATGCCATCTACTTCTCCATATAATTCGCCTGGGAATTATGCGAATTAAATGCAGACATTTTTATAAAAAAAATAATGAGCATGTGAGTTTTAAGGCTTTCACTATAAATGTGTTAAAAAATTGGGTTTTCGGTATTCCACCGAACATGACATGTTCAAAGTTTCAGAACTGCATATAGGTTCTGACATCAGGGCAAATAGTTAAGACCTACCATACTCTATTGGGCTTATAATATCTCGCTACCTTACTCCAAACAACTGCCCTGTTGATGGAACCTGTATGTAGTTAAGTTAAGTTCCAGGACTTGGTGGAATACTGAAAATTAATGGCTCTTTATTTTAAATTAGAAACACAAAATGTGCTCAGTCCAAGAATAGTCATACGATTTTCTTCGTGATTTTTCGTATTATGCAGAATAAATTGACAAATGAAATGATTTACTCAGTATCAACAGGAAAAACCTTTCTTTTTTAGAGACATTAATTAATATGTAGGGGATTATTTTCAAATTTCGTTGCGAAATCGGTCTATATTCAAAATATGCTGCCACAGCACATGAAGGAGATATAACAGAAGACAAGGGAGAGTAGGCCCATTGTCAAAGGATTTATGATCTTTTGTCGATACATATTTATGTACGTGTGGGTAAATTGAATATTTAGGATTAAAATGAAGGAGTTGAAATACATGTATCACTAATGCATTTTAAAATCTATATCACTTTTAAGTACCGATTTTCGTAAGTAGAAAATAATATTAGAAATGATTATAATGTGCATATAGCTATTTTATGTAAATTTGTCATTGCATACTATATATCTACTTAAACTGAACAGTTTATAAAATAATAAAAGAAGTCTTAATTTTGGGATTATAAAGTATGCCTTTTATGTATAATGTAACAAACGTAAGTTCATCTTTTTGTTTTATGTGCATATTACATTATTTAATTTACATGTGACTTTTGAATAATAGTTGAAGGAAATATAATATAAATACTTGTATTATGATTTCCAATATGATAAAGACACTGCTTTTTATGAAAAGTTTAGTAATATCATGCTTTCATTTTAGGGGTAAATTCCTGTTATCATAGGTTCGTCAGATAACAAACAACTTAGTAAATTACCATGTATTCAAAAAGGCATATTTCACCTTCTTTTGGATGTTGAAGAATTAATAAAATTGTAAATGTTGAAGCACATTGTGCAGTTATAGAGAGGGGATACATTGGACAGTTTATCTTATTAAATTTTTGTGCACTAAGCTTATGAATTAAAAAGATTCTTTCCACCTGGTTTTGATTTGTTGGACATCTGGCTGTCATTAAAAATTTTAATCATTTTCATATTAGTAAAACTGAAATCATCTTTTGAATATATTTGAAGAAATACACTTTATCCAGAGTATCCCCAGATATGGGGATACATTGGACAGAAATCAAAATATTTTGTATACAGAAAAAAATGATCATACATGGTCTCTAAATTTCAAATACAATAATACTAACAAACTACAACAAAATTCATATATGTACAATCAATACAATACATTATTGGATACAAAATGGCATGAAATCAAAGTCAAAATAGGTCATATTTTCAAAACGCTTTTTGTTGTCTTTGATAGGTTCAGGCAACTTCAGCACAGTCTCCTCGTATGACACAAATGATACTGTCTCATCAGTTTCAATGAACCGATTAGAAGTGATCTGACGTTTAAAAAATTTCACATCATATCCATCCACGGCTCGATTAACAATTTGGGCTACATAATTTCTTGAAGTGTTTTTGCCACTAACTCTGACAATTACAAAATCGCCAGAATGTAGGGAGTAAATGGGTTCAACTTCATTTTCATGTGAATCTTGATCTGAGTCAGAGGTATTCTCACCAACTTCCTCTAAAGGTGATGAAGACCTCTGACGAACTCTCCTCTTCTCTGCCTGTTTTTCCTTTGAGTTTTTACACTTCCGTTCTGGAAAGGGCCTTACTTCTTCAGGACTGACATATGTATTTTCGGTTGTCGAAGATATTGGAGTTTCTAATGTTCTAGAGCTGACAACTGAAGTAATTACAGCATCTTCTACTTTAGATCCTGCTTGTTCTTCTGCAATTGATCCTGGAGAACTTTGATGGTTCAAAAGCACTGGAGGTGGGCGATCTGATACTACAGACGACAAGAAATGTTCATTGGGGAATATATTTCGGTCAAATGGAGAAATTCCACAAGATTTAAATCCCGATTTAATGTTTTCTGGGATCGCTGCTCTGTCCCATGCAGTTGCACTCATTTGTGGTAATTCAAAGATTGTCACACTTTCATTTGGATGACTAAGGTGCCAGGCGTTAACTGCTTCATTGAAGAATTTCTTGAAAGGACCAAACACGCAGTGGTCCAGGGGCTGGAGCTTATTGGATGTGTGTGGTGGGAGGGTCAAGATGGTAATGCCATTTCCCTTGCAATAATCTGGGCCTTCTACACTCAGGTGGGACTCATGATTATCCATGATCAGCAACACCGGATTTCCATTTGAACAACGTACATTTTCTTTAAAAAATATCAAAACGCTCAAGAAATTTTCCGCTGTCATCCAACCTGACTTGTGGACAAGACCCAAAGCCCCTGTAGGTGCACCAGCCATCATGCGTGCTTTGTCAAAGCGAACGCGGGGGAATATCCACACAGGAGGTAAGGCATTTGCGCAAATGATACCAACTTGTGTCATAAGTTCACCCCGCTCCCTGGAAGTCATTTGTCCTACCTCTTTTTCACCTTTTTTTGCGATTACTTTATCACAGGTGGCACAGTGTTCAAGCCAGTCTCGTCTAAATTGAAAATCTGATACGGCATGAATTTACGTCTCTGCAGCACAATGTCCAACTTATCAAAGAACTGGTCCACTGTTGCTCTATTGAATGCCTGCATTCTGGCTAGACTTGTAGCTTCTGGTGTTCTGATGGCGAGTGCTGGGTTTCTTTACAAAAATGCTGAGAACCAATCCAAACCAGCCTCCTTATTTGCTTTCCAAGATGCAGGTATTGTCATCAGTTCATTCTTTTTAGCATATTCGAAAGCCAATCGTCTTGTTTGTTTTGGTGTCAGCCCATAAAACATAGTTGAACATAACAACAAATAATCAGCAAGAGCTTATTTCAAGTGACCTGGAATTACTTGACGATTCTTAAAATTGGACTTGAAATTCATTGAATCAAACCCAACCTCCCTTGATTTCTTCACATACATTGCCAAGCGGGATTTTTTGACACCATGCTGTTCTGCAGAAGCTCGCAGAGACATATTATTATGTAATACATCATCAACTGCTGCTTTAATATCCGCCTCAGAAAACTCACGATCTGTTTTTCTTGTGTAGACTCGAGGCATCTGCAGACAAATAAAGTAAATAGTTAATTGATCTAATGTAGACATATTTAAAAAAAAAAATAAAAAAGAATATTAATGCAAGGGGATACATTGGACATCACTGTCCAATATATCCCCATGTTCTGGTTTGGTACTTTTTTCCTTTTCTTTCACAAAGGATTTCAACCTCACTAAAGTATTATACATGAAATGAATTCTCATAATATCCACAAATATACAACGTTATAACTTGCACTGTGATTTGAAAAGAAACTATTTAATAGAGAATAGCACTTACCTCAAGATTTACATCAAAACTACGAAAAACTGGAAAATGCTGCTGTTCGAAAATCTTCTTTGTACTTCTGGTCAAAAACACTGTACTTTCATAATATATGAACAAATGAATATCTCTGGTCATTGATGCCAACATGGAAGGTCATATAGACGGAAATTTGCATATGTCCATTGTATCCCCATGTCCACTGTATCCCCTCTCTCCCCTACATAGAGTATTATACACATAGCATATGAAGAAACAGGAACACTTTTTTTTTTGTCTGTTATGATATATTTATATCATATTTTCCACTTTCACTGAACTTCTGAATTCCAGCATATTGCAATTGTAACAATAATAAGAACTGTTATTGAGTTCATCATGCAAAATCGAGAAGACTCAAAGGCCGTTGTGACAGATCCTCTTCTTTACCTTTCAGTCCAAGTTCGGATAACCGAAATTTCAGACCTTGATACACCACTGCATAGGAACAAAGATCAAGAGCAATTTGATGCTTTCAGAGGATATTGCAGTAATCATCACATTTCAACATAAGATATTCAATAGTACACCAATATTATTAGGATCCAGGAATAAATTGTTCCTGTAGGATACATTTTATGTTGATTACTTTTTTGTGACAACTGTACTGTTGTGATATATATATATATATATATATACACACTATTTAACATGTTCCTGACTGCAACATCAATGTGTATGTTACACTATGGTATGAAATTAAGATATTTTATACACTGCCTATGAGTTCGAATTGTAAATAAAACAGCTTGTTGGAGGACAGTGTTTAAGTTAAGAATATCACACACAAATTAGTACTCTGACGATATTGGAGACTGTTTTCCAAGAGGTATTAAATATTTTACGTTGTTGCATACAGTAATTTCTGTAACATGTAACTTAACTTTTTCAGTATCTTACCATAATATTCCAATTCTCTGCGGTATATTGGATCATGAAATGAGTTACAGGTTTTTTCTTGGGAGTAAATTTGGCCAGCACATGGGATTGACATCCTTACTGATACTGAGAGCTGATTGTCTTGTGAGATGAAAGCCTTAAGATCCCGCCAACCTAGGGGTCTGTAATGGGATTTTTGTTTCTTCTTCTTTGGTTCTGTTCTACACTCATTGATTCACAAAGTTCGACACACACTCAAGGAACTTCTTTCTGATGTCATTTTGAGTTAAAAAGTTTATATAAACTTGAGCCCAGTTCCCAGTAATTACTATGTTATAACAATAGCATTTGAATATTCATAAGAATTTGTAACTCTATTGATAAAAAAAAAATGAAGTTCGAAATTAGATGTGAAAAAGTACTATTTCATCAAATTTCAAGTCCACATTTACAATACAGAATATAGGAAATTGTTTCCTTTAGAGCTCGATAATATTTTTGTTTGGTTTTTAGTCTGAAAAAAATCGTTACCGGTACTTCATTTTTTACGCATAAACAATTTATCAACATTTTCTGAATTATATGTTTGTCTCTGGTGGAGATTATATTATTCCTTGTTTTAATGCAGCTGACTTCAGAGGTGTGAATCTCACAGGCTAAGGATCTAAGAATATGACTGTGCAACACGCATGTCTCTAGACAATTGAAGGTCTGCATTATAGCTGGAGTTTTTGTGCTTATAACATCACAGTGTGATTGTTTTTGAGTGTATTGTGTGGAACTACAATGGCGACAGGGACTCGTAAACCTTCCATTATTAGCGAAAATTTGGTCAATCTACAGCAGTCTGGTTGAAAGTCATATATTTGTCCAAATGAGAAATTATTCGTACGAATATTTTAAATATAAATTACCTCAGGAGTAAGCTCCTTAAATATTGATCAAACTTTATAAACTTTACGAGTCAATTTATATATTATTCCTGAAGGGGAAGCAATGAAAGAGCTACCTAAGTGTTAATATTTTGGTAATCTTCAAACTGTAAATTTTCTGTAAATATGTTACTGGAGAGAGCAGATGGAGTAGTTAATTTTGTTCGAGAAATGCTGTAGAAAGTAAATGTAGATTTCTTACTAATCATTGGAAATACGTTACATAAATACACATTTAAAATTTTCAATATTTTGTACCTATGAACATTTTTTGCTGTCTCCTGGTATAGAAATAAATTTTCCACTCAAATGCGAGTGTATAACTCAATGTACTTATTTTATCACCTACCTGTAGATGTTGATAATTTTCTAACATATGGGTATATGTCCATGGCACAATATGAAGTAGATATTCTTTGTTGTTTCAAAACTAGTTGAAAATATTAGTTTCCTGCATGAAAATTTTATCTCAGAATGAATGTCAAAAAGAACACTTTAGTGGTAAAACTTACATTTTGTAATCTTAAAACTGCTTCGAAAGTGTAACTTAAAAGGAAGCATTTGAAAGAAAATGTCTTGTTATTATATTTACATACCGCCAGAATAGGGTAGGACACATAAATTCTTTTAGGACGCAGTAATGAGTGACAAAGCCCGAAAAACTCCTTTACATTCATATTCCTACATACTGCTAGGAAGTTGGAAATCATCTCATCCAATAACAGTATATTTTGGTTGATACTGAAAGAGTTAAGTGAGAAAATATAGGCTACAGAAGTTGTTACACTTTACGATGATGTATTCATAATTTACAATTTCTTTTGTACTGTATATTTTTTCCTAATAGATACCAAACTTCAAACAGCATATTGATATGTCGGTAGTTGAACTCTTATTGTGCTATTTTTGTAGCAATAATAATTTGGTGATAACTTTTATCATTATTTGAGAATGTGCAAGTTTTCGATGTATTGTAGAAGTTGTGATGACTGTAGGATATGCATCTGTATTTCTTATTTTGCACCCGTATAATTTCTAAAATATTTCTTTATACAATTTCTGCTTTTGAAAATTAATTTGTTTAACTTGTTACTTTTTCTAGGAGAGGATATTTTTTAAAACTCTTATAGATTTCAGAAACAGTTTTACATTGCAGTGAATTATATATGTAGTAATTTTCTTGTTGCATTTTTATCACATTCATAGATATTATCAGTAAATTAAATTGAAGGATTTCTATCTTTGTATAAAGAAGTAGGCAATTAAGATTTGAATGACCGTGAATAGACCTTATTATGGAATTATTTTTCGGAAATATTAGAAAATTGTCATGAGAAAAAGTCGTTATGTAAATTGGGGTGGTTTTTGCTCTGTTTTTATAGTATTTCATATGTAACATTAATTTAAACATTTATTTTTGACTTTGGAGATATTTTTTCTCTCTTTCAGCACTGTCTTAGGTACAGGGAATCTTTTATCTGGTCTGACAGTGGAGCAAGTTTTGCAAGCTCGACGAGTAACACAATGAAATTGCAGGAGACCTTTGCATCAACAGATATTTCTGACATATATTAAATATTTTTGTGCGAAATCGTGCGTATTTGCTTGCTTTCCGCACAAAACCAATATGCGGTAAGTGTGAAATACCATATTCAGTATTCCCAATGTAACACACGTAACAATTTCCCTCTTCTTACCGCTTAAGCACCATATTCATTTTTCTGCTTTAGGCTTTTAACATATTATTTTTAGAGACGTTTAACATAGTAATGATTATAAATTGGAAACTTACCACTGCAATTTCACCTAAATTGCACTGTTAATTATTGTTTTTAAATATTTGCAAAAATTAAGTAAACTCTAAAACACCACAATAGTAATATGCGTTACAAGAGCGGTATGTTGACGTTTTCATGTTCGAGGAAAAGATTGAAAAAGCGAAACGTAGTTGAGCTTTTTTAATTTCCGAGAACATGAAAACAAACATACCGCTCGTGTATCGTACATTATTTTGTGCGAAGATCGTTTATTACATACCTGAAAGACGAATTTCTAATTAGTTGCAATGAAATCTCCATCTTGGTTTCTGTTCAATGACGGCAACTTTGGAAAACAAATATATCTATCTTCAACATTGTTGCTATAAAATGTTTTCTGTGTTTACTATATTCCAGCAGGCCGTGATATACGTCTGTCTTTTTTTTCCTCCAGTCTATAAATGCGAACTTAAAACAAATGGTAAGGCTATGTAATGATTTATTTTTCATTTTAATATTTTAACAATATTATTTATATAACATATTGCAGTAATAACATCGGCATCTGGAATCTTGTTGATTTTTTCACGGCTTCCTTAATGTTACTTGCATTACAAATGCAGTAACTTTTGTGGTGTTGTAGAGTTTACTTAATTTTTGCAAATATTTAAAAACAATCATTAACAGTGCAATTTAGGTGAAATTGCAGTGGTAAGTTTCCAATTTATAATTATTACTATGTTAAACGTCTCTAAAAATAATATGTTAAAAGCCTAAAGCAGTAAAATGAATATGGCGCTTAAGCGGTAAGAAGAGGGAAATTATTATGCGTGTTATGTTGGGAGTACTGAATATGGTATTTCACATTTACCGCATATTGGTTTTGTGTGGAAAACAAACAAATACGTACGATCTCGCACAAACATCAACACACCGCTCTTGTAACGCATATTACTATTATTCTTACTGTCTTTCATAAATTAGGCTGGAATTGCTGTTCCCCTGTATTAAGACAGGAGTTATATTTCCGGAAAGGGTTTCTATTGATTCACTGGTGTTTCCTTGGCTTTATTTGTTGAAACTTCCTGGAAATATTTTCTTGAAGATCATATAATTTCCGAAAGTTTGATTTGTAGTCTGATTTTCAGTTTTATCTCAAATGCAGAAATCACACTACATTAAATCTAGTGATTTCGAACATACTCTCCTACAAATTAATTTCTCATCAAACACTTCATGCAATATTGTCTAAGTGTACAGTTGCTGAATCTAGTTGATAAATGTGTATTGTCACTACTCCTCCTTTGTCTACCATTTGAACAAAATAATTCACAGTTTGTTCGGTGTTCAGCTATAAACATAAAGTTAAGAAATTGGACTAGCTGCGCTCTTTGCATTTAAATCACACTCTACAACAATCATTTTATCATGAAGCTAAATTTTGTAAATAGCACGGTTATTTTCTGTGAACAAGTATCTGATATACTGTGAATCAACACATCCATAAAGCATAAACAATGCCTCATCTAAAAATATCAGTACCAGTACCAATAGCTGAGGATCTAGTTCACCATCATGAATTTTTCTTTACAACCATTCAAATGCCGCACTTTCATATCAGGATCACAAACGTGTAAGGAATGCATAGTTGTTGTTTTGTTTAGAATTCGACAATTTTGTTGCCTTTGAGGTGATGGTAGGCTAACAACCCATTTCCTATGATAGACGTCTAAGACACTTTCGTGGTGAACATTGTAAAGTGGTTGCGATATAATACAATTTTTCTTCCATTAGGGCATGATAAGATTTCTTCTTCTTTTAATGTAATATTGACCCTGTAGTTCCAGAGTTGTTCAAATACCTATGAACATCATTCCTATTCAGTACATGCACACACAACTTTCTTACCGAGCATTCAAAGGTTGCTTCTCAGTCAGACTACATTTAGAGTTTTGTGAAAAATAATCAAATAAACAGAACGTATTCTTTCGATTAATGATGATGATATTATTATTATTATTATTATTATTATTATTATTATTATTATCATTATTATTATCATTATTATCATTATTATTATTATTATTATTATTATCATTATTATTATTATTATTATTATTATTATTATTATTATTATTATTATTATTATTATTATTATTCACAACTTTTACAATGACAGGAAAAATACACTGACTTACTATATGTTTGTAAATTGTAACAGAAACCAAGAGAACCTAGTTAGAATGCAGTAGTAACTAAACTTCACTACTTCATTATCCCTGTGGAACTTAACGAGTTATTATTTCCAGCATTAAAAAAATATATAATTTTTATTTCTTCACCCTTTCTTTTTGCAATTGCAGTCAGACATAAAATTTGCTTTAAATGTCAGTATCTGTAAGTATATTATAAAGTTTACTATGCTCTCCTTTTGTAAGGATTTACATCTCTTCATGCAGTTGATGTACGCACTTAATCTAACAGTAGGTAATACAGTTAAAATTATACTTACAATCGTGTTATTGCTTCTGTAGATAAATATTTCCAAGCACTTTCAATGTTGAAAATCTCTCGCCTTCTGTTTGTTTTTCTTTTTTTGTAACTCTTGAGGTAGAAATAGTAATTCCGCATATTGGAAGCAGAATGAATGTTCCCCTTTTCTGTATGATATGTTAAACTAATATTTTTTTTAATGCATTGCATCATTACAATATAAATTGATATTTTTGACCAACCATTTCTCAAGTAGAGTATGCTTGCATTGTTTACGTTTATATGTCTAAACATGAAAATTACAGTGTAGTTATAAAAATATACAGACCTTTCTCTGCAGTGTGTGAAACAATTTTTAATTTATATATTTTTAGAAACGTGTATTTATCATGTTGTGTAAAAGAAGTTGATATTGTGGATGTTTTCCACAAGATACAAAGTTACTGTAATATGTTAATGTTGTATGTATGCAAGCAACAGTAGAGCGGGTATGATGAGAAATGGCCTCAGTCCTCCCACAATACATGTACCTCCAGTTTTTGAAACGTTAATATATATCTCTGCCTGATAACTGCTGTTTTATATCAATTTACTTATTTCTTTGCAACAGGTAAAAGCAAATACAATCTGAAAAACACACGTATGTGACATATTATATTTTATTCATCTGAATTAAAAATATATCTTATATATATATATATATATATATATAATTCACCTTGGTAGCCCGGTTGGCAGAGCACTGACTTACAGTAATCGCAGACCCAATGCTGATGTAGAATTTAAGAACTCTAAGACCTGGAGTCCTAAATTCCAGGTCTTAGAACTTATTGGGTATCCTATGTAGAGTGTCAAAAATATTGTAAATAGGCAAATTGCTTGAAATTATTGGCATTTTGAAACATGATAACCAGTGAGGGAAGTGGGGAAAAAACCAGAGGCAGTATGCTACTCCCCTGGCATACCTCGATTTAAAACGGCATAGGCCTACCCCCCTCCCTTTACAACATACACGTACATGATATATACAATAAATTGTTTCACTTAGTCAGTAACACGAGTCTTTGAAGCTTACGCAGCACATTAAATTTCTTAATAAAATAATTTCAAGTTACGGTACTTCAGTTACTTGCTAGATTATTTTGCAATGTCCATTGAGACTTATCATTTAAAATAATGTTAAAGCTTCAAGGTGCGAATACTTAAAATAGTACTGTATGTAACCCTATTTAAATAATAGATAAGAAACGATATTTATCACTGACAAATATTTTAAAAGAATAAGATCTGATGATATAGTCACTAAATTGGCAACAATGGCCACCACAAGATACAGATCACAGCCTTCTATACTTGAAGTGCTACCATCGTTAATCATTCCAGAGGTTGACTTATTAAATAAATGTGTCTAAAACGCATTGAATACAGTTCCAGAAGGCTGTGGTTTAGGGATCTACGAAGCAAACAGATAGTACTCTTTATTGTGAAGGAATATATAAACAAATTTTTACGGATCACATTTTTTCAGTGATGGTATGTCATTTTTCACTAACGTATGCTTTCTGGCCATAGAAATCAGTGGCAGTATTCCATACCAGCACATACCGTCTCACTTCCCTCACTGATGGTAACTTTGTCCATGCAGGAAACAACAAGCAAGCAATATTGTAGGAGAGAATTAGATACATTTGGATTACTGTAGTAGACAATAGTGCTCCCCATACGTCAGAATTAGGAGTAAAACATCCGTGTCGTCTCTTTCTCTGAGTTGTAGTCTGTGTTGACAATGCACATTGAACGCATCATCATTGTTCATTCCTCCTTCAGTCTAATAACCAGTGGAATAGCAACAAGAGAAGAGCGCAACATGGTGAGTTGTTTAAATTCCATTTATTACGAACAAAGAGGAAGGCAGAAAATAGGAAAGACTGGAGAATGCTGGGTTTGCAGTGAAAGATCTGTCCTTGGGCAGAACACTATGAATGAATGAATGAATTAATTATTACGAAATGAGATTTTAATGTGTTTCAAACTGCAAATGTTGGTTTTATAACACAAAAAACACTACAGTATTTTATGCACAGCAGATGTTGAGGGCGATCCTTACTTTTATTTTGAGATCCACATTTTACGACTGTGCCACTCTCCTCTCTTATCATCATTCCACTGTGCTAATACCTAACTTAGCCTGAGTTGTCTGTTTGTTGACAGTGCACAGTGAACTCAACCCAGCAACAAGGAACAATACACGGGCTGGAGTACACCGACATGCATTACATGTACAGAGAAGCCAGAGGTAATGGTCTGGCTGCTTTGCAATTTACCAACTGCTTTACCCACAGAGGCACCAGTCATGTTACAGAAAGTTGGTAGTTGTTTCCTCCATGGACACATTTACTGGGCACCAGAATTTCAAGCAACTTGCCTTCTGCAGGGGTTAGCAATTTTGTTGATGTAGCTCCGAAAGGGGGCTTCGGTTGGCATGTATTCCCTATCTCAAATGGCTCCAAATGTCCTACCCTACCACCTTTTGAAGTGCGATGATTATCTGAGTTTGTTAGGTGGCCTGAGTAGCATTTGTTAATCTGATGCTGACAGGCAGTCCATTCTGCTCCAGCCTGTCAGAGCCAGGTCAGATCCAAGATGAATACCTGATGGAGATCTGCCATTTGTCATAGATCTATGAGTCGTCTAAAACTCACCAATCACTGCCATGTACCAATTTTTTTTTGACAAACCACGAGAATATAGGATGCATGGTAGCTTTGATATCATACAGACATAGGAGATGCATTATTTTACGAGATGGAGATGATAATGGAAGAGAAATAGTGGAGAGTGTTAGTGGAATGACGAGAAAAAAGGGAGACCTCTGAGAAAAACCCTTACAAACTTGGTTTTGTTCACCACAAGTACAATTCCATCACCAAGATTTGAACTCAGATGTGAGACAGAGGTTTGCATCAGGTGGATTTAGTCAGGTGGCCCAACCAGATGAGAACCCTACTAAGCCGAGTCTATATCTGAAAGGGTATGCACCTGCCGGACCCATCCGAATTCTGTCCAACACCTGACTTAAAATCCAACACAAACAGTGCTACATTCTTCGAGCAGTGATAGTGCAAGACAGCTGAAAAATTATTTCACATTCCTGCATTGTGATTGTATTAATTTAATAACCTTTCTCCCAAATGTAATGTTTTACATGTTTTATAACAATTGTCAAAAGAAACATTTTGAATATGATATAATTCTGATACAGCAATGCATATTTCTTCAAGCAAGATGAAATTCCATGAAATAAACTATTACATTCAGGTCAGTCCATCTACATTTGAAGAGAAATAATGATCTGTCTCTTTAAATTTTTCTCTTTCTGGAGGAGAACTCAGCAATATACCGTATAATCCACATACATACATATGGCACTGAGGTATTCAACAGCATTTTCATGAAATTATAATAATTAACACTGAAAATCCGGGGATATCTGGGGACAAATTATTAAATTATAGAACATTGCAGGGACTAATTTTGTTCAGAAACAAAAAGCAAAATTCGGGGACTGTCCCGAGAAATGGGTATGTCTGGTAACCTTAGGTAAGGCACAATAAGCCTCAGGCTGCAATGCTAGCCTTCGGGTCCCTTCTCCCCAAAAGGGGAATAAATCCAAGTTATCTCGGGAGAGTCACTCGAAAGGGAGTCACTGCCCCTGGATGCACCATCAAAGGAGGCAAGAGAAGGGGACCTACGTATTGGATCCAATAACAAGAGCTTTTCTCCACTCCTGAAGTGGTAAATAATCCAACAGATTGCTGCCATTGCCTAGCACTCTCTTAAGTTATAAATGATAGACCTAAATAGCCAAGAAAAGTTGCTCATTTAATGATTAGTTTTTCACCACAAAATCGTTGTAGTAGTACCTAGCAGCAGCAGCAGATTTGTGGTACAAGAATACTACAAATGTAGGTTTAATCTAGTTATTATAAATAGGGACGTAAGTGAAAGGAGATCAATTTCACTTTCTTAGCATTCCTAGTCATGCAAGAACTGCTAAGGAGCAGTGCCAACTTCCTACAATAGTGCTAATTTACTGTTTGTTTTGTCCATACTCCGTTTTTATGAGTCACTTTACTGTACCAAGTCATAGACTAATTGTCGCTTAATTACTGGTCATAAAAACCAGGTGGCAACTTTCAAACCATTAACCTCCATTTCACATTAATTTGTTAAAATCCTATTTAATTGTCTGGCAGTGATAGCACGTGGCCAGAGGTGTAGGCGTGTGTCATTTACTCGAATCTAATTCCATTCCTGTAAATTGTAACCACTTTATCTTCGAACATTTTACACAACAAGTATGAAACACGGATTAACAGGAATTTGTGTCAAGTCAATGACGAACTTTCATCTCCTTTTCTGTTCACAAATTCTCGGTCACCTCACTAATTGATTACTGCAAGTAAAAAAAAGTGACCTATATGTAGTTTGTCACCGCAAGCATATATGGTTGCCAAAGTGACCGCCCACAGTTGATTTCTGTTGCTTACTCAGTACAGTATATGCAGGGCTTGAAACTACGGAATTAATGACTAGTGAGATGACGCCGAGTGTTACCATGCTACTGAATTGAATTTAATTGGATTTCAGGAGGGACAATACGATGTAGCAGTGTGCCCTAGAAGATTTATTGCATTAATCCTCCAGCCAGGTGCATTCTCAAACCACACTGGCTGACTACACTAAGATTCAATGTATATGCAAGTGTCAAGCAGGCAGTCTTATTTGTCCCCAGACTAAGGTTACCAGACATCCTCATTCCTGGGACAGTCCCGAATTTTGCTTGCGGACAAAATTCGTCCCCAAAATGTCTCCAGATTTATTAATATTTTTCGAGATATCCCCAGATTTTCATTGTTAATTATTAACATGGTTTAATGATCCTTGCACATTGCTCTGATAAATTTTGCTAATGCAACTTTGCTACTTTTTTATGACACCATAATCAAAACTGAAGGTGAGAACGTAACTGCTGTCGAGTCTTCTGCTGTTATCGAAGTTAATAAAAAGAATTGAACTCCAGGAAAGGTGATAAATTTATTCCACCATCAATTAAGCAACTTTTGGGCATCTTTAGAAGTAGTTCTTATTTCACAACATCATTTTCAGTGTCTCTAATGAATTTTATGAAAATGGTGTTGAATATGTCAGTGCTTGGATTATTCATTCTCAAGATAAGATACTGTATCTATGCAGTGTTCTTATATTACTGGGACCTCCTACAGAAAATGAAAAGTTTGAAAAGACAGTCCATTATTTTTCTTCAAATGTAGACGAGCTTGGCGTGGATGAAGACAATTTATTTGATGAAATTTCTTGCTTCAAGAAATACATGTGACCAGAGGAAATGATAATGTGGAATGAAGAAAATGCTACTCTTTGATAAAAATGGAGTCGAATTTTATTTTTTTTCTGAGAAAATGATTCCTTGTGGACAACTCCAGAAGTGGATTGAACTATCTCAGTGTCCTGGAAGTAATGCTTTAGTGGTGAGTTTCTTCAATGAATATGATATGGACATTCCAAAAGTCCAGAACGAGTTTAGGAACTCTTCATGCCATGTCTGCGTCTGAAAAGCCATAATATTATATATAGCAGTGTCATATTGGTTGTTATAGGAACTACATTAAAAGTACGTGGAAACATCCGAAAATCCATTTTATTATATCTAGCAGTGCCATAATGGTTGTTTTTTTTTAAATTTTATTGGGTTATTTTACGACGCTTTATCAACATCTAGGTTATTTAGCGTCTGAATGAATGGAAATATAAAAATTGGAGATTTATCCTTCGAAGAGGTGGAAAAATTCAAATATCTTGGAGCAACAGTAACAAATATAAATGACACTCGGGAGGAAATTAAACGCAGAATAAATATGGGAAATGCGTGTTATTATTCGGTTGAGAAGCTCTTATCATCCAGTCTGCTGTCCAAAAATCTGAAAGTTAGAATTTATAAAACAGTTATATTACCGGTTCTTCTGTATGGTTGTGAAACTTGGACTCTCACTCTGAGAGAGGAACATAGGTTCAGGGTGTTTGAGAATAAGGTGCTAAGGAAAATATTTGGGGCTAAGCGGGATGAAGTTACAGGAGAATGGAGAAAGTTACACAACACAGAACTGCACGCATTGTATTCTTCATCTGACATAATTAGGAACATTAAATCCAGACGTTTGAGATGGGCAGGGCATGTAGCACGTATGGGCGAATCCAGAAATGCATATAGAGTGTTAGTTGGGAGACCGGAGGGAAAAAGACCTTTAGGGAGGCCGAGACGTAGATGGGAGGATAATATTAAAATGGATTTGAGGGAGGTGGGGTATGATGATAGAGACTGGATTAATCTTGCACAGGATAGGGACCGCTGGCGGGCTTATGTTAGGGCGGCAATGAACCTTCGGGTTCCTTAAAAGCCATTTGTAAGGAAGTAAGTAAGTAAGTATGAAATGAAGGTGATAATGCTGGTGAAATGAGTCCGGGTTCCAGCACCGAAAGTTACCCAGCATTTGCTCATATTGGGTTGAGGAAAAACTCCGGAAAAAATCCTCAACCAGGTAACTTGCCCCGACTGGGATTCGAACCCTGGCCACCTGGTTTCGCGGCCAGACGCGCTGACCGTTACTCCACAGGTGTGGACCATAATGGTTGTTCTAGGAACTACATTAAAAGTACGTGGAAGCGTCCAAAAAGCCATGATATTATATCAGATTCAGTGAGTTAAATAAACTACAGCCACCGGCATGGATCAGTCGGTTAAGGTGCTTGCCTGCCGGTCTGAAGTTACGCTCGGGCGTGGGTTCGATCCCCGCTTGGGCTGATATAACGGAGTTATGGGGGATAGCATTTACATCCTCTCCCCATTATAGCTTGACCGTAGTACAGTACAGTATATCGGAATATGATCATTTAATAAAGATATTTTCGGGGGGCATTTCTTACAGTGTTACATCCATATCAGCGATGTTTCGGACCGAATTGTATAGGGTTTGAACTGTAGATCTACTACAAATTATAATAGAGAATAATTTTAAATAATCCCTCTCTTTTTCTATCTCGTACAGAAACACGTAACTACGTAACAGTGCAAACAGAAACTTTTTTATATTAAGCTTTCCTGAAGATATATGAAATTTAAACTCTAATTATTTTATTTAATCTCGTTTTTAATTTTACACAATATACTTTATTTTTTTATTGGGTTATTTTACGACATTGTATCAACATCTATGTTATTTAGCGTCTGAATGATATGAAGGTGATAATACCAGTGAAATGAGTCCAGGGTCCAGCACCGAAAATTACCCAGCATTTGTTCGTATTGGGTTGAGGGAAAACCCCGGAAAAAACCTCAACCAGGTAACTTGTCCCGACCAGGATTCGAACCCAGGCCACCTGGTTTCACAGCCAGATGCGCTGACCGTTACTCCACAGGTGTGGACTACACATTATACCGGGATCACTTTTCTTTTTTTTCTACATTGTTGTACAGAATGTTATTAATATTTCTCCAAGTGGCAGCCTGAACACAGCAGACTTCTAACGCAGCATGAGTACAGGCTGTTACAAAAGAAACATTACAGTGCTTCCAATCCTCAAATGAGGTATAGAAATTCTTGTGCATTAAAAAATATAAAATAAATATTATAGTCCAGACACATGATCTGAAGACATTAATTCGTAATTTAAGTACAGAAACATAATCATAAACAAAAGCAAATAAGATATTTTGAATTCAATATTTTCTAACGTTAAGAAAAAAAAAAATCAGGCAAGTTTGAAGGGGGGCAGTGCCCCACCCCATAACTCCGCCTATGGTCCTACTGTCCATTCCTGACTTCAATGAACATGTCATCAAACATTTTGCTGAACAAAAGGAGAGGCGGATGGACTTCATCTACAAGCAAATTAATTAGGTAAGCTGAATTATTTTGAAATCTACTGTGTATTTATTATGTATTTTCCCTCTATTACTGTAACATGTTTCAGTTATGAAAGTTAGAAATCTGAAACAAAGGTCAGATACATGGAAATTGTCATTACCTACTCAATTGAAAGGAATAGAATAAATTATTCCTCTTCCACTAAGAATGAGCACAAATATTTTTTTAAAGTGTAGGCCTAGTTTCTATTATCCATAAATAATTGAAATCCTTCTGCACACGCTGTTTAATGAGAATATTCGGAATATGAGAAATCAATTATTTAAAATCCACTTCTAATTGTGAGGTTGCCATTCGAATATGTGATAACATGGCATCCGAAAGTATGTTTCTGTTCTTAGATTTTACACTCTTCAGTGAAGAAAACGGTGCTCCACTTATGTAAGTTCTTGCAAAAATAGAAGAAAAGTTTGACACCCCAGTTTCATAGCAATGGGTAACATTGTGCTGAGAATAGTTTCCAAAAGTTATTTCCAGTAACCTGTGATGTGTTGATGGATGGATGACACTGAAGTTCACAAAGCTCTAATTGCAGATGACCTTGCTTAGATTCGATATCACAATTACAAGATTATATTATAATAAATATGAGGGCGAAACCTTTAAAAATCTTGAAAACATCAATTGAACTCTGAAATCAATAAAATTCTTCAACAATTTCAGTTTATTTCCTAAACTCCATGTTCTGAGAGAGTTTCCAATAAAAAGAGAAATGTAACATGTTATTTTTCTTCAGTGCAGAGTTAAATAATTCTAACTTGTTAAGCAAACTGTCGGCAAAGCCAACCGTTTGAGTTATTGTCTGCTACTTGCCCTGCAGTTGCAAATTTAGAGCATTCAGGTGTTGAACGATATCGGCGAGAAAAGCCGTTTCTGAAGAATTCTCAGTTTCCGAGATTGTTCTGCACTTCAACAGAATTCGAAATGTGTTTCAGGACGAGTTCAAAGAATCGTAGCAGACACTTTCCGCAGCTTAACCAACTTACTTCAATGTGTACAAACTGATCCTCTTAAGTAGAGTCCATTTCTTCCAAAAGGGACAGAAACTTTCTGTGTGTCAGGGACCAATGTCTCCCTTTGATCAAATTAGTGAATTTCGTGACAGTAACCATGGTGGTAGATAATTTAATTGATGTACATAGTGCCTCTTGATGCATAATAGACCTACAATGCAAGGTACGTATAGTGATTTGATTCTGTCTTAAGGCCCCAACGAAACCCATTACTACTGCTCTTGTCATTGATTTTGCACCATCTGTAACTACAGGGGAAACCACCGAATTTCTCCACGGTATTTTTAACGTCGACACTTTTGTCGTGCTGTGTAGAGGGCACACACACGAATTCTTCGTAAAAGATAAAATCTTCCTTAATTGCATAAACGATTTATAACTGACTACTATCTGAAACATCTATGCTTTCGTCGAGAGCAATTTAGACATAACATTTAGAAAGAATGTCGTTTACGTTATTAGATACCTATTGACTTGATCTATTATCTCTGTGAATTAATGTAATAGGTTCCCTTCCATCCCATGTGTGTGTGTGCGCAATAAAAAAATAAACATTCATCATGCCCTCTGTGACCTAAGGATTTTTGTGAACAAGATCCTAAGATCCTTGTGTGAACTAGAGAGCTGCAGGCCAATCTTCGACATCTCATTTAAGTTTCTTTATGGGTTAGATGGGTTAAATGAGAGTATAGCTAACAAGCAAACATTCTGATGGGGGCAGATAAAAAAGTTAATTTTTTTCTGACACCATGTTAATAATGTCAAAAGACATGTTTATAAAATTTTGGCTACTCGACCACAATTACGAGGGCTGAAAAAAATAATAAGTTCACCAGGAGCTGTTAACAGAAAGAAAACACAATTTCATTGGAAAAAATTATTGGAACAGACACACCAATAATTGTTGAGCTATTTTTCAACATATTCCCCACCGGAATTGAGGCATTTGTCATATCATAGGATCGACAGAGAGGTAGAGACGGCTGTCAAATGCTCGTTCCGATCCCAGGCGGCTGACTTCTATGGCACAAGGATACAAAATTGATCCCATGGTATGACAAATGTCTCAATTCCAGTGGGGTATATGTTGACAAATAGCACAACGATTGATATATCTGTTTCAATAAATTTTTCCAAGCAATTGTGCTTTTTTTCTGTAAACGGCCCCAGGGAAAATTACTTTCTGACGGTCTCGTAATTGCGGTCGAGTGGCCAAAATTTGTATAAACACTTCTTTTGATATTATTAACATGGTTGAAGAAAAAAAAACTTCTTTCATCAATCTCCATCAGAATGTTTGCTTGTGACATTAAGTGGAAGTATGTGACAAGGTTAGTGAGTTAGTTGAGGGGATTATTTAAGTGATAATGAGACCGAGGAATTGTGTACTGTGGGAAGATACCGAAGTTTCACCGAGCTGTGCCATCACTGATTATGTAGGATGCTTCATATTTGTCCACTTCGCCATTTGTTATTATTTGTTGGTCTAGTTCAGGGATGCAGAACTCTGCTACAATTGAAGCACGCGTCATACCTCGGAACACGTAATTCATCCCTTCCTTTCAACTCTCGCATCATTGTACCGTAGGGGGAGAGGAAAAGAGAGAACAGTCTGTATACCTAACGTCACACAAACGTCACTGAAAGCTCCGGCCTTGTGGATGGGGTAACGAACTCTTTCCCCATGTTTCCACCCCTCTCTTCCCAATTCTGCAACCCTGGTCTAGTTGCAGATTGAATGTCATCACCCGCAATACAATAATACCGGATCTACCGGCAGCAACCTATACAGCTTTCCGCTGCTTGCGCGGAAGTGTTATAAGTACAGTAGAGTACGTCCTCTCGCCGGTGAAATTCATGCGTGTTTCGCGCTGTGTTATCACTTATCACTAGGGGCGGAATTTAGCATATTTGCATGTTTTATTCCTTAATTGCATATTTAAGGGATTGATCCACATTTCAGCCATTAGCACATATGAAAGGATATTTTGTTATTTTTAAGCATCCTAGTGCTTAAACCAAGATTAAAAACACGGAAAATCAGCAAAAATAGAATACAGAAGAAACGGAATGAAACATATTACAGTTACGTTTTATTTATTGCAATATGAAAACATCAGGGCTTTCATTTCAAAACTTCCCAGTTTAAATACGGTAATTAATTATTTAAATTGAATTCAATTTAAACAAAAAACACGTCGATTTATATATTGAGAGGGAAGTCTGAAATCAGTCTTAATTGCATTTTAAATTTCACCCCCCCCCACCCCTAGCAACCACCACTTTGAAATTTCAAATGGCACCCCTATATTTTATACTTAAATATGAAAAAGCATTCAATTGTTTATACATCTCATGAATTTGTTTTCGCATCTTGTTTTCTATCGTCGCCTGGCAACCTGTAATTTTGTTGTTATCAGTTGATTGTAGGATGAAAAAAAAACATTTATTTTGTGTAATTTCCTAAATTTAATCAGTAAGGATGATTTATGTTCTCTCTTGAAGAGTATACACCATTTTAAAATAATTTAATACACAAACACAACTATTACATGAAATATAATTTAATTATGTATTTTGTATTTTTCAGTGAATGTATGAAAGCTATAAAACAAATTGGAGACAACATATCTGAAGAATGAACGAAAACGGATACCCATGTATAATTCTCACCAATCCAGAGGAAAGGAAAGATTTGGCAGACACCCAAAACGATCTAGAGAAGGAATCTACGTGTTTGGAGACCGAAACAAGCCACTAGGTCTATACTCGTGAGGGGATATGGTGGAAAATACATCGTCTCCGCTTTCGAAAGCCGTTTAAAATCTAAATGAAAATTTTGATTTTTGATGAATACGATCTGTTATATTCAGTAACATTTGAACAGGCTGTTTATTTTATATTAAACTTATTAAATCACTTCTGCCGTCTGAGGTCTTCCGCAAAGCACTACACGGGGTAGCCAATCACAAACTTCACCAATACAAACATCACATTCAGGTTTTACTTTGTTATTCAACGACGCTGTATCAACTCTGTGTTATTTAGCGTCGATGAAATTGGTGATAGCGAGATGAGGCCGAGAATTAGCCATAGATTTGGGGAAAAGCTCAGAATAACCGAACCAAGTAATCAGCCCAAGCAAGAGTCAAACACACTCGCGACCGCAACTCCTGATCAGCAAGTAAACGCGCTACCACCTGAGCTACTCCGGTGGCTGCATCCAGGTTTTAAAATCCTATGAGCGATAGTGGATTCCATCGACCAATTTAAAAACGATGAAAAGCTCCTCAAATTTAGAACGATTTGGTGAAAATGCAATGCTATCGGTGAATTGAAAAACGAGTCCTCTGCGCTGCGATCATTAGTTAATCGATGTAAATGTCCCCCAAATTGACACTCAATTAAAAAGGGACCCAAGCAGATAAAAGGAAACGAGAATGACCATAAATACTTAGAACAATACTAAAAAATATAAACGAAAAATAACACGAAGACTAATAATGAGCTACCTTATATATTGTTTGGAAATTGATTATATGCCGGTAACTTAAATGTTTTACTTGTTCAATATGATATACAAGTATATTCAAAGGATTACAGTGAGTACTCTTTGAGCCAGAATATTATTTTGGCACTGTACTACAAATACTATGTAAACTAAGAATTTGCAAAATGAACTTTTATAACTACATAGGCTAAGCTACAGTAGGCCTAATATGTTTCCGTCCATCTTCTGTTAAAATACATAGGATATGATGGATCTCCAAACATAAATATAAGTCGATTTTTCAAAGTGGTTCTCTGTGTTTATAAAATATAAAATGTCTTTGTGTTGAACATGGATAATATTTTGTCTTCCTGAACAATAATATTTTAAACAATCGGTGGTCTTCATGACCGGTGGGGGTAACCACAACAAATGACGTACCGCCACCGACTAACGATTGTATACGACTATACGTACTACGCCGACCAAGGTCAGCGCGTTGTGTGTGTCGTTTAGTATACTTTCATGAGGTATAGTTCTTGAAAATTATTGAGGATTAAAGACCGGGAGCGGTTTAAAGTTATAACACAAGGGAAAGTAGCGTAAAAGATAAATGCCGGTTATCATCGTGTACGTCAGGTGACGGTACTATAAAAGTGTGACGTGAAAGGTGTGGAGTTAACATTATAAAGTGGTAAAGGTGAGTGTTTTGCCACATATACATTTATTTTTAATTCATCAAAATACGTCTAAAGAAATACTTTATTAATATTACTGTTTGTAAATTTGGCACAGTATTAGTTACGTCGAAATGGCTTTTGTATCTCATCCTTGTGGTTTTTCTCTTATTTAGTTAATTTGTTTATCTATAGTTCCGTATAAAAATTAATACAAAACATTGTATTACTGAAAACGAAGATAAGATTCAGTCGTTCTGATACAGCATAATTCCGTCTTTACTAGAAATAATGTATGTCAATTCTCCTCAGTCCCTTAATCTTAAAGCATACCTAACCTCAAGTCTTGTCTTCTCGAGATACTGTTGTGTATGGATTTGCATTAATTATGTTCGTTATTAAACACAGATAAGCTCTATTGCATAGTGAAATTGAAAACTAGTATTCCCATTTTTTAAAGATTAAACTTATCGTACTTAGAATATAGGCTATGCTATTAAATTTGGTAAAGTCTACGTTTAATTTGTATACAGTGTACCTACCGATATAGGTTTGCTACCGTGAAAAGCCACTCGTATTTTGTTCAGAATTGGGGGGGGGGGGAAATCCGATTAAACTAGCGCTGAGGTAGTTCTCTTCGTACTTCGCTTACACACATTGCATGTACGAATCTGTGACAGGTTAGGTTTGGTTAGTTTAGGCATTTGTTATTATTTGCATATGCGATCAACTGTATATCCACAAAAATCCCTTATAAATTCAACGATTTTCACTTCCGAAATCACCGGAACTACCTCAGTGCTAGTGTCACCAAAAATCCTAAATGTAATTAAAATAAATACAATAACTGCATTGTAAAGGTTCCTCATAAACCGAATAAAAATATCACCCCAGAATTCCCCTTGAGACAGTGAGAAAAGTAATTTTAAAAAGTTTTGTCACAAAAGAGGTCTCACGATCTGTAGGCTAATACAGGCATTGTAGTCGTTCTTAGTATTTTATTTATAGACGTCCTTTCTTGATATGATTATCTTCTGACGTCTGTATCATTACTTTATGGCTGTGGTGTTATGGCATGAGCTGATAATATCTTATACATGTTATGTACAGTTTCCTTATTTTATAGGAAAGCAGTTTTAAAGTTGATTCTTTCAGGAAAAATCACACTTTAAAAGGATTATTTTTATTAATATTATTGTTAGCTATTAATGACGGTAAACATACCATTTTTTTCAGTCACGCTAAAAACATCATTTGCAACATATTTAGACAAAATATTTTTGCTGAAATTGTACATATCAGTTTTAGCCATAACACCACAGATTATTTATTTTCTGGTATGGAGATAAGCCAACGTGAATTGCTTATTAATTAGTGTTCCAATAATATTTGTTGGTAATGTCATTTTCATAGTTATAAGTTGTTTGTATGAATATTTGATGTTACAGACGATGTAAATATTTATTTTCACCATTTTCATTACATGGCAATTTTTCCCTTAATCAGTATATATATATATATATATATATATATATATATATATATATATATATCTTTTTAGCATATTTATTGCATTTAGAAACATACTTCATAGCAGTAACCAGCAATCCGAAATATAATTAATTATTTGTGATTAATTGTTTAAATAGTTGTAACTCACGTTACACAATAAAACATTTTAAAGCAAAGACAATAATGTTATTTCAGATTCCTCTGAAAGTAAAAGCCTTACATGTATCTAGTTCTATCACTAGTACTGTTTATATATTTAGAACATGCAGTCATTTTCTTGAACCATGGATAACAAAAAGAGGAATAATAGAAAACAATTTCATTAGTAAGTGCTAGTAACTCACGTTAAATTTTGTCCGTAAGTGTGAATTTGCGACCATATGTTTTGTTACACAGTGATTCATAAATCTTAGTGAAAATATAGAAAAATAAACTTTTTTTTACAATTGTATTTTATAATATTGCCACACAAGTTGATTTCCTTACTTCATTACATGGTGTATGACGCTCCTATCACTTTAAATTTTCACTGCATACACAATGACAAATGAATATTTTATTTAAAAAGAACTTTGCATTCAGAGGTGTTACATGTAATATAAACCCAATTAAACTTCTTTGATATCAAGTTTCTTATCAGTTTTGTCCGTCTTCTTTCACTTCAACAACTGATGTAAATAGCTTGCATACCATCTGGTTCAGTTTCGCATATGAGGACGTGTCTTCTTCATTGATTTTAAAAGCAATTCATAACTTCCAGCAGTGTTGAGATTGTTTTAACTTCATCTTCATCTACAGAACTTTGCAACATATTTGAAACTTCGGTCATACTATAATCAAATTTAACTAATAATACAAAAGTACCTACTTCAATATCCGTAGACTTTAATTCGCCCCTTTTCTTGAAAGAAACTCTTATCTGCTGACTCATCAGTGTCTGCACCGTGCACCAAAGAATTCTTAAAAGCAGCCATTGAAATCGAAGGGCTGATACCTATCTGATAACCATATCTGGCCTCCTTGCTTAAAAAGAAAGTAGCAACTTTTCCTTATTGTATGGTACACTTAATGCAGTGTACTTATGTTAGACCTATCCCATTTATGGTTGTGGCACTTTCAAGCATCGTACTTAAATTTAATCTGCCCTGAAGCATTGAAGCAATCAAACACAAAGGCAGATGTTAAGCCAAATCTAAAAAAAATTTGTGGCTGACACATTGCGAGTAATTTACAAATTCAAATTTATTCACAATTTACATTTGAAATGGTACATTTGAATAGATACCCGAAATGAGCATATGCAATTTTGTTTCTTGCTTTCTAATTTCAAGAATTTTAACATCTTATTAAGTGCAATAATTAAGGAAAATTTGATCTAAATATCGTAACTAACGTTACAGGTGCGTAACTCACGCCGCCGCCACTCACGGTACACGCATTCAGATATAAAAATAGGCTCTTGTATAATATCAACAAAACATTTTTTAGCTGTGATCGAAGATAAGAATGAATACTAAGAGGACTAAACAATTTAAGAGATAGATATGATTATTGACACATCTATGGAAAAAAAAAGAAAAGCTTATTTTCGTAACTCACGTTACGCGGCAGGTGGTTGTATTTTAACTCTCATTATAATCAAAATGGACACGTAATATTCAAGTCTAAACATGTCATAACGTACCTTAGGTCACTATCTGTCTGTTTATAATAATATGTATATAATATATATCTCAAAACCAGGCAATTTTGCACATTGAAAGAGTTGCTTGTAAACAGGCGTAGCAAACGTTAATAATAATTAGGTACCAAACGAATTCGCGGGAAAAGACAAAATAGCGCATTTCCAGAAAAAATGGATTAATGTTATGAAAGTTCACTTCATGTAATTCAAGTAAATATGGAAATTTCAGACAAAATGATAATTTGAAAACTCAGTGCTTTTGTCCTTAATTTCGTGGAATGGCCCTAAACCAGATAATTCTATTAATACTAAAAACTCTTCTTCTAAGTAAATTGAGAAACAAATTAAAAAAATTAAGATTGTAAATAGGTTGTTGTTTAGTCAACTGTCAGAAGACAGGTTGGAATCTCAAAAGTGATACCAATAAGGCATCACTTATGAGATAACTAAGTCAGGAGATAATGGGGTAGGGTGGCCAGTTCCTTCCCCCCTCAATTACACATCGCTGACTAGTAACATATTTCACTAATCAGACTTGAAATTGAATTGTATTGTATTTATTTGCATTCCATGGTATTACTATATCGCTTCACAGCTAGAATATGGAACATGTCAAAAAAATCTTAATTGTACTATTGAGTCTTAATTAGGGGAGAGTCGGGTAGTATCGGACATCGGGTAATATCGGACAGAACGTTTCTTTCATCTACCACCATATGGTAGTACCTGAATGACATGGTTACGTTTCTCTATGCGACATCACAGAAACGTAACCATGTCAATCATGTACTATCATCGTGTGGTAGATGAAAGAAACTGACTGTCCGATACTACCCGACTCTCCACTATAGCCACAGTCTAATATATACAGAAGAGTTTTACAATATAGTCTAACACAAAGGTTTAGTATTATTCGACCAAGGCCAGTGGAGTCCTGCAGCCCTGTGCGCCACTTGTACTGCTCCTCCGTCCCAAGTCTTCTATCATGTTATTGGATAGAATTTCGGTTGATTGTCAACCCTTCTTCTTCGATGATGTAGTACATTATTATCTTTGGTATTCGCTTGATAGATAAATTCAGTCGATACGAATGCGTCTGACTGAAAATAAATTTGTTTCAGTTTGGTAGGTGGTTCTTGATTAGTATATTATAAATCTTGTGGATGTCATTTGTTGAATTGAATTTATGAAAGTAGTTGTTTTGGTCATCGATGTTTGTATTTTCTGTTTATGTCATATCTGCCAAGAGAATTTATTAGTTTGTTGTTATTGAGTGCTGCCTTGTGATAGAATTTATATGTGATTTTTTGTATATATTCGTGAAGATAGTCTACGAGGCGTGTTCTTAAAGTAAGTTCCGTTTTCAATTATAGCCGTCACATCGCTGCAATCGTTATTTTGCGCATCCATATTTTCTTCTTCAATCTTCAGACAAGCTGTGCATGCAGTTTCAGAGCTTCAGTCCGTGTGTGTGGTTAGTTGTGATCAGTTGAAATGTTTAAAGTGATTGAGCACCCCGCCGACTGTGAGATGCGCTCTGTTATCCATTTCTTGAATGCGAGAAACATCAAACCAGCTGACATTCATCGTCAACTTTGTGAGGTGTATGGTGATGATGCCATTAGTGATGGAATGGTCAGGAGATGGGTTAGGAAGTTCAAAGAGGGCCGCGTCTCTGTGCATGACGAGCAGCATACCATTCGGCCATCTTTGGTCAATGACAATTTGGTGCGTGCTGTCGATGAAAAAATTCATGAGGACAGGAACAAATTGACCATCCCTCCTACAGCCCGGATTTGGTTCCGAGTGACTTTCATCTCTTCCAGCACCTCAAGAAGTTCCTCTGTGGTCAATGTTTTGATGGTGACGACACCCAAAATCTCATCTCGAAATTTGGCTGGGAACAAATTGACCATCCCCCCTACAGCCCGGATTTGGTTCCGAGTGACTTTCATCTCTTCCTGCACCTCAAGAAGTTCCTCGGTGGTCAACGTTTTGATGGCGACGACACCCAAAATCTCATTTCGAAATTTGGCTCGGAACAAATTGACCATCCCCCCTACAGCCCGGATTTGGCTCCGAGTGACTTTCGTCTCTTCCAGCACCTCAAGAAGTTCCTCGGTGGTCAACGTTTTGATGGCGATGACACCCAAAATCTCATCTCGAAATTTGGCTCGGAACAAATTGACCATCCCCCATACAGCCCGGATTTGGCTCCGAGTGACTTTCATCACTTCCTGTACCTCAAGAAGTTCCTCTGTGGTCAACGTTTTGATGGCGACGAAGTGAAAACAGCAGTGTGGGAGTGGTTCGCATTGCAGGCGGGCGAATTCTACAATGAGGGGATAGAAAGACTTGTGCCACGACTCGATAAATGCCTCAATAATGGTGGAGATTATGTTGAGAAGTAATTGAAGTGTGGGGAATACAATGCAACAAAAATAGTTTGTAAATATCTTCCCGTTTACTTACTACACCCTTTTGGAACTTACTTTAAGAACATGCCTCGTATTTGGAGGTCATCATGAAGTTGCCTAGTACTTGTTCCCCAACCACTGTGCTTTTCGATCCACAGCCACTTTAATGTATACCACATACCACCCTTTTGTGTTAATATATTCCTTTACCAAGTATTTCCTGATTACTTCCTAGTCTTATGTTTTAACTGAATTGCTACCTATCTTTACCTATCTATCCTCTTCTATTCTTTCTCATACCTAGACTCTCTCTCTTCCATTTCTCGCTTTTCTATTAGATATTGTATATTCCTTTCCTGCATTATATGCAGTATTTTTCATTCCTTATTCTCACATCCACCTACTCTTATTCATTTTTTCTCAGCTATTTTCTTCTAAATTATTTGTCTGCCTTTCCATTTTCTCCATTTAAAAACACATGCATCACTTATTATTTCCCTACTATTCTCTCCTTAATTTATTTACGTACTTATTCCTTTCTATTGGCTCCTACTTCTAAATTCCCTCTTTTGTTGTCACTTTCCATAACTTGTATCTGGAATACTCCTACAGTTCTAGTAACCCTGATGCTACTCCAACCCACAACATTGATTCACATTAATTATCCAATTTAGTTAATTTTACTACTAATTACTCTTTCTTCCACTTCTCATTAGTTCAGATGTTCGTTCACTTTAACTGTTTCAATGTCTATCTTACTACACTCTTTACACTTTATTCTGATACTTGACACTTGCTTCTCTATTCTTATTCTCTCACTTCTGCCACTCCCGACTTACTTGTACTCACATTTTAGGTAATTCCATCGCCCTATCTAATCCGTCCTTCATTTTGTCACTCTCTTTAAATACCTTCTCAAAAGCCCTATTTATTCTGTTCTGACAATCACTAATATCTGGTAGTTGCTTTGTTCCTTTGTTCGTTCTTACCATTTCTTCTCTATAATTTCTTCTGTTTGTCTTGTCTGTGTTCCTGACCCCAGACACTTCCAGCTGTTTCCATACTCCTTCATCAGCATTATCTGCTATCATACTCACTCTTTGTTTTTTCGTTGATTTATTCTGGTCAGCTGTTTCGTTCCCTTAGCCAGTTTCAGGTACCCCCATTGCCTCTCTTCTCTTCATAATGTCTATTAGTTATAGTATGTATTTACGATTACATGAAACTTTGCATTAATTAATATACGTTGAGTTTTAAAGTTGTATGTATTAGCAGTGTTTAAATGTAGATATATATTTCATCCACACTTTAATCATAAGAGCATGATTTTATCATAATTTTTCTTGAATTACCACTTGTAATTTCTCACAATTCAGTGATTTGATATAAATTTTCCCCTTTATGGCAACATACACTGTAAACAAGTAACATTGGCGATTATTGTTGAAACAAAGCAGAATATTGATTACTCTTACCAGCATTGAAAGTATGTGGGCCAATTAATCATTTTCCTTTATGTGTTGGATAAAAATCTCATTTTTATTTTTTCTAGAAAATACATGTGCTGATCGAAGTATTTAAGAAGGTAGAACTAACTATTACGACTAATACTTTTTATATCCCATAAGCTTTTTAACTTTTAATTTTACACAGTTTAATTACAGCATTCTGATAAACACTGCAGTAGCTACACAGTAGTTAAAATGTAATTTAAGGAAGCTTACTAACGTTAGCATTGACTTGTGTAACTGAAATGTAACCAATGAAAACATAATTAATTAATGCTTTGTTTTATTACATGAAACTAATATGTGGGCGGGTTGGCTGCCAAGTGGTGTAAGTCACAAAAATTGAAAAATGGACTAATACCACTTATAGTTACTAGATATTCAGTTCTTTGTACCCCACAAGTAGTGTGCGTCCAAGTTCAATAGTTCGCTCACAAATAGCGCAGAATGTTATTACACTGAACGAAACTGCTGAGCGCCTTGGCAGTCAAGTGGTGTTATGTTCAGGTGCTTCTGCCAGTGTTATCAGCACACAGATTCCGTACTGTCGCCGTCTGTGAACATTGTTTACTCTGTTGTGTTCCAAACATTCTTATTATTAGGTACAGTAAGTGTTGTTCAAGAATAAAATAACGTAGCTTGTGTGTGAACCATTCATATTGAGTGCAAGTTGTAGTCTGTATGTGAAATGGTTAAGTTCGAAGAGCTTGACTTGAGAAAAGGTCGTGGCAGTACTGGGCTCCCGTCAATGTTACGATGAAAGAGTAATGGAACGGAGAAAAATTCTCTCCGGCGCCGGGATTTGAACCCGGGTTTTCAGCTCTACGTGCTGATGCTTTATCCACTAAGCCACACCGGATACAACCCCGTATGATGACGCAGAATATCTGCATGGAAATATCATATGTACTTCGGTACATTGAAATAATATAATCCCGTCAATGTGCCTGACACAGCATCAACTTCAAACGGCTTACCCTGATGAAAGATTCGTCACAGAAGCAAAGAAAAGATATATAGGGGACCTATTGCAATTTATACCCTTGTCACCATTCTTTTTTTCTTGGCTTAAATCCTAATCCTTGAACTGTTTCCAATGACGATGAATAAGTTGATGAAATCATATCAGATGACATCGTATGAATTTCCATTTCGTTCTTTTCAATGTTCATTTTTGTTTGTATTTCTTAACAATAAACAACAGTTCTGTTTTAAGTAGGGTTTTAACTTTTATTCGATCTCATTTTCTTTCCCAATTTATTTTTGTTTCAATTAGGGGAATGCGATTTTTTCTAAGTTCATGACTTTCAGAAGTTCACTTTTGAGGTAGTTAAAACAGTTGCGAAATAGATTTATAACTTCTAATTTGAAAGTGTGTATGTTCCACTTATTGCAAGCCATTATTTACTCAAGACATATACAATTCTGAATTTACTAAGAATTGCAAACTTTAAATTTGCTCTCCTGAAAACATAGAAGTTTGGACGTACACCACTTGGCAGCCAACCCGCCCATGTAATACTTATTATAATGCATATTGTATCATATTTCATTTTGCATGTTAAATCGTTCATTGAACAGGGTTAGAAGTTAGCCATGAGTTCAGCAGATAAGCCTGATGTGGTGTTTGTTCTTGGAGCACCTGGTGCTGGAAAGGGAACACAGTGTGAAAATATAGTTAAGGTAAGCTTGCGCCTGTCTGTCAGTTATGCAGAAATGTGTGAAATACTTTATACAGAGTGTGTCAGGAGGAATGTAAATTACTTCAGAATAATGGAGTTTGGGTTAACCTACATCGATTTAACCTGCTATACCCATGCCCGAAGCGAATTACATTGGTTAAGAGGAATAAAACATGGCTGATGACATAACTGAGAAAATTAAGGCCGTGTCTCAAAGCTACATTTTCAGCTGAAGTGAACTAGATGGTTAACTAAATAGCCGGATGTGACGTCAGAAGTCATGATCCAAAGCTACATAGTGCATAGCAGTCAAGTCCGTAGTAGCTAGTCAACGAAAATGCTTGCTTGATTGATGACTTGTTCACTAAACAAACATGGATACCTTATCAGCAAATGGGGTTATGAAATCTGAAAATGCTTTGGAAGTGAAATAATGTAAATATAATGTGGAATAACACGTTAATTTTGAACACTGACATTGTTAGTACCTTCTGTACAATGTTTTAAACATTACTGTAATATATTAAGCCCTTATCTTTTCCATATAACTCGTAATGAAACTGCATTAGGACACTGCCTTCTTAATTTACTGCTGCACCATGTCGTCATGTATTTTAGAAAAATAATCTATGAAGAAGGTCATGTTTGAAGCATACATTTCCGAAGCTCCCTAGTGTATTTATTTATTTATTTATCAAAGCTTCCTCAAATTAGAGGCTGCCATTAGACAAAGCATACAAAACAATAAAGGAACAAATAGAAGATGAGAGCTAAAAGAGTAAGAAAAAAGGCAAACAAATACACAAACAAATAATGGCAATTTACAGAAGAAAAAAAAATTTCAAGTAAAGAATCAATGAAAGCTAAGAAGGAAAAAGAAAAATGATAATGGTGCGTCAATTTTTTCCATACACTGAATTAGAGTCCATATAGGTGTTTCCGTAAAAGTCACCTAGTTGCTAGTCACTAGTGTGTAGTATGGACTAGAGCTTTGAGACACAGCCTTAATTCAGTGCTGCACCATGATGTCATGGTTTTTAGAAAAATAGTCAATGAAGAAGGCCATGTTTCAAGCATACATGTCCAAAGCTCCCTAGTGTGTAGTTTACAAGTCACCTAGTTGCTAGTCACTAGTGTGTAGTATGGACTTGAGCTTTGAGACACGGCCTAAATTGTCAATAACTTAAAATAACACTCATTTTAAAATGTACAGGAAAATGTTTTTATCTTGCGAAAATCTTGGAATTTCACATTACTGGTATTTATAAAATTAGTATTATTTCGTAATTTCATGTTCAACGAAACAAAACATGATAATATGGAAAAATAGTTTTAAAAAATGCCAAATGTGTGATTTGTTTTTCTCGACAATTAACAAAAACTAACATCTCTAGTTACAACTTTATTCTGAAATAAAAATATTTCCTTCTTCATAGTATTCCTATTGAATGTAGACTTGCCTACGTAACTCATATGTAAATAGCAACTTTTATCTAATGTGAAATAATTGTCAGTGCATGTGGGGTTCATACTGGTGATGGAAGATAACTACGAACATAATTAAAACATTTGGTACAGTATTATTTATGTCATGATATTCTTTGTTCAATATTACAGGAATTTGGGTTCATTCATCTCTCTGCTGGAGACTTGCTCCGTGAAGAAAGAAATAAAGAAGGATCAAAATACGGGGAGTTGATAGAGGAAAATATCAGGAATGGAAGGATAGTACCTGTTGAAATCACATGCAGTTTGATTGAAATGGTATTGTATCTTGATTTTATTGACATACTATGTAATGAGATTATGTTCTTAACATAGACTGAAATAATAGAAACTAATTAAATATAGAACTTGAAATGGCAAAGGAGATTGCTAAGCTAACTCTAGAAAAAATATTTGATGAGTTATAAATTACAATTTTTTCTCTTTCTCTCTCTGAAAATAATTAACACAATGTTGCTGGTAGCTGATATTTTACCGAATTATGGATAAACAAAATTTGCTGTGAAAATGCTGCTTACCAAAGACAGTCAGTACTGCTTACAGTTACCTCTTATAAATCTATAATTAATTGTAGGAAATTTAACAGGTCAGTCTACTTCAAAGAAGTATTTACATATAATGGAATTACATACTTAACCTTATTGTCGTATGTACAGATACGGAAATAAAATTTGGAGCTCCTGTATTGTGTAAGTTTCGCTTACAACATACTGCACATATGCAGTAAACAAGTGCCCATATATAGGGCCTATATATATATATATATATATATATATATATACACACACACGCACGCACGAACCTCTATTATCTATGGTAATCAAGGGGGTGGGCTGGACAGTTAATCGAAAAAATCGGATAATCCGTACCATAAAATATTTTCGTAAATTTAGTGCATAATACTTACAGTTTCATAATTTCCTCTGTGGTCTTGTGTTTAACATGCTAGATAGTGAATCAGAAGTTTACTAATTTAAGTCCAGTTGTCAACAATGGTTTTATAAGGACCAAATAAATTCCTTGCGTTGATTCTTTGTAGAAAGATAGGAATAGTAAAGGTTTCTTGTTGTAGATTTACAGACTTCATACGCTTCAGTTTTGTTTTTAATTAAATCTCGCACATTTGTAATACCAATCTCGTATTCTGATGGGAGAGGAGCCGTGATTTCTCTTTTCCCAAACTGATCAATTATTTATTTATTTATTATTTATTTGATACTTAGTAAAACAATTTTGACACCCGTGGAAGATATTTTTCATAGAAATTATGAAGTTTTTGGGACCATTTCTTTGAAAGCGGGTAGTGATTATTTTATAATTTGGGAAAAACACCTTCAAGTAGGCCTACCTGTAACTGTTTTTATTGCTGGCAGTAGACTTGTAATATGTAAGAATAAAGGCTTATAATAATAGACTCTAGAATAGAATAGGTACTAATATAAGTTATAAACATTTGCATTTTGCGTTTTATATTTTTTAAAATTATTTTACGATGGGTAACTATTAAAAAAATTATATACTTTTTTTCATTTAAGGGCATTTATAAACAAGGCTCTCCTTTTTCGAATTGCATTAAAATCACTTTTCCATCTTCCTATACACAGTAAGAAAACTTCAATGAATGAAACTGTGTTCTTTGTTAAACCAATACTTTAAATTCCGATTGCTGCCAAAGTATGAAAGATATAAATATAGTATTCCTTGAAATTCATATTTAGAACACATAGAATAACCTACTACAATATTTTTAACTTTTGAGACATCATGGTTCAAAAACATACTTTTTTTGGATGGAATGACCCAGAGGTTATTTACTCTCGTATTACTATAAATTGTGTTGGATAAAGCTAAAAATACTATTTTACTAGTGACAAATTAGTAAATAAGTAAAATAACCAGTCATTTCTGTTGCATAAATCTCTGTTGGTAAATTTGTCATGACAAGTGACAAGCACTAGTAATTACTGACAGTTTCACTTCTTTACCAATGAATTGTTGCATAGAAATTTGTCATTTGTAAAATAATTATAATTATATAATATTGTGTAAAATACTCATTTTGGAATAAAATAAATTACATAGTTAGAAAGCTCTTTACTTCACTGTTTTATTATATATATATATATATATATATATATATATATATATATATATATATATATATATATATATATATATACACACAGGGTTTTTTGTCTGTATTTTATAGGTACTTTTAACAATGTTATGTACCAGTTTGAGTTAAACTTTGTGTCCAGCACAGGCTGTACATAAATGTTATCCAACTTTAAAAAAATAAGGAAAAAAAAAAATTATGAAAAAATTTGTTCCTATCTACAACATTTTTCTTTGTACATTTGCTTTATTTTCTTATCATGACTGTCTTTGGAGTGAAGTTATATCATTAACATAATATATTCTTTCTTGACAATTTCAGGCAATGGAGAAATCTGCTTCTAACAAATTTTTAATAGATGGATTTCCGAGAAACCAGGATAATTTGGAAGGTTGGGACCGAATGATGTCTTCTAAAGTGAACCTTCTGTTCATTTTATTTTTTGAATGCCCTCAGGAGGTAAGAATATACTACAAGTTACTTCTTTAGAAATTATCGTAAGTATTTGCAAATCCCAAAAACATCCCTGTCTTGTCTCCTGTTTTCTCTTCGCCCCTCTCTTCTTCTCCCCCTTTCTTCCTCTTCATTTTTCCCTTTTCCGTTTGCCCTTCTGCTATGACTTCACTTAAGAGTAAAAGTAAAAGAAATCTATGTTTTTACTGTTTTTCGTATACATAAACCTTTAACTTTTGCTGAGAAGAAATTCTTAGTGACTTGAAGCAATGACTATATGTCATGCAACGCACAGCCTTGTCTCGGCCTTACATGTGTGATCGAGCTAGCTGTTGTATTAGTCTGTGTCGTATTTCCATGTGCGGCACTTGCTTGCATATTATAAATAGCAAATCATGAATGATATTGATATTTCAGACACAGACATTGATTCTAACGTTACTGATGATGTAGAAGATAGCCAGCTATGTTTTGTTGCATTATAAAATGAAAGAATATTCAGTACTTTGAAAAAATCTCAAACACCTGCAATTAAAAAGTCTCTGAAGGAAGAATGTGAAGCCAACTGTGGAGAAAGTATCACCAAGAAGCAACTAAAGAAAAATATATTTAGTATGGAGGCTAAGGAAAATCTGAATACAACATGACCTATACTACCATCTTGAACCTAGAAAAATCGCTTGTTAGATTTGATCTTACATCAAGACGAAATGATTTTGGATTAGAGTTTATACAACCAAAAATCTAAGTTCAGATGAAGGTTAATTAAATTTCCTGATCTCAGATTAATTATTTATGCAACTGGCCCTTAATTTACAGGTGTGCGTGAACCGGTGCCTCCAAAGAGGAGCTGCTGGAAGTGGAAGATCTGATGATAATATTGACAGCTTAAAAAAGAGATTCCACACTTACATGAATGACACAATGCCAATTATAAAGTACTATGAAGAGAAGGACTTGGTGAAACAAGTAGATGCCACAGGAACACCAGAACAAGTTAGTGATGATAATTATTATTAGTATATTTAACATTCTCAATGTGTGCAGTCTATGTGAAATATTCTAAAGATACCTACTATATACAAGTACATCTTAAGTACGGCATACAGAAAAATTTGATTTCCACGTTCTGTCTGTCTGTCTGTCTGTGTCATTCATTTATAGATTGACAAATCGAACTGAAACCCTGACCGAGTTACTACGTGAGCGCTGGCTGTCTTGGGGAGGAGCAAGTGAGAAAGCACAGGGGGAAGGGAGAGAGCACTATGCACTATGTACTTGCAGGTCCACTCACAGTTTGTCAAACCTGCTAACAAAAGCATTAAAAGGTTGACTAGTTGCCTGCAATGCTAACATAATGGAACCTTCCTAGACGACAGTCGAGGCAAAAATGAAGAATCCGTTATTGTGGTAATACTGGAGAGTGGTTCTTCTATTGGTCGCGATGCCCACACACACCCTCTCAGATATTTACGTGGTGATTGGTGACTGAATGACGAGGAGCGAGGGAGAGAGAAGAAAGAACTAGAGAGATTCCAGAAGTTGGCGTGTTTTACGGGGTTTCACTTGAAGTTGTCAAACTATAATTATATTTGACACAATAGAGGTATCACAGGGGGAGGGGTGAAATATATAAGAGCTGGAAAGAGATGAAGAGAAATATAAATACTGTGATGTGCAGATATAGTTTGACAACTTCAAGTGAAACCCCGTAAAACACGCCAACTTCTGGAATCTCTCTTGTTCTTTCTTCTCTCTCTCTCACTTCTCGTCATTCAGTCACCAATCATCACGTAAATATCTGAGAGGGTGTGTGTGGGCATCGTGACCAATAGAAGAACCACTCTCCAGTATTACCACAATAACGGATTCTTCATTTTTGCCTCGACTGTCGGCTAGGAAGGTTCCATTATGCTAGCATTGCAGGCAACTAGTCAACCTTTTAATGCTTTTGTTAGCAGGTTTGACAAACTGCGAGTGGACCTGCAAGTACATAGTGCATAGTGCTCTCTTCCTTCCCCCCGTGCTTTCTCACTTGCTCCTCCCCAAGACAGCCAGTGCTCACGTAGTAACTCGGTCAGGGTTTCAGTTCGATTTGTCAATCTATAGTATATATTAAGCATGCCAATTTTTGTTTGCAGAGGATCAATAGATTCTGAGAAAAAAAAATGTTGAAATATAGTAAAATTATGCTGGTGAAAGGTTTACCTCCATTTGCATACTTCATACATTTTATCTTTGCTTTGTTTTATTAAATTGCTCGTAATGCCAATATCTTATTCTGATGTGACATGAGCCACATTTGCTCCTTTTTCAAACTGTTTATTTATTTCAAATTTTTTCCATACTTAGCACAATGCGCTTTATTTTGACACCCATGAAAGGTATTTACATAGAAGTTATTCGGACTGTAGGACAAGAACTGAATGGTGCACGGGTTTCCAATTGTGTGGAAGTTCTTGGAGTCATTTCTTTGAAAATAGGTAGTGACTATTTCACAAGTTGAGGAAAACACCCTCTCCCACAAGTAACTGTTTCTGTTGCCAGCAGCAGAAGCATTCCTGCTACATACTGTGTAATGGTAAAGGCTTGTAATAACCCTCTCTAGAAAAAATATGTACTAACACAATATGCAGCACTTCATATTTTTCCTACAGTAAAAAGAAAACAGCGAGAGAAAGACAGTTGGATAATCTGCCAATCAGTTAATAAATTGATGAATAATAGGGGTTCCACTATATGACTTTTGTTTGACTGCTACTCGGTGGATCATGCTGCTTGCAGCTGTATCTCTCCACCGTTGCAGCCTTGGAGTTCAGCTGCAATGTTGGTACAGTCTCTGTTGGAGTAGTGTGTATGGCAGCTTAACTAATTTCGTAATGTGTTTAAATTTTAATGAAAACATTTGGATACTAATTTGCCTCCCTCAGTGTGACTATAACAGAGTTAACATTTAGAAATCTATTTATGTTTTATTTTGCAGATTTTTGAAGAGGTGAAAACTATATTCCGAAGTTTGCCATCTTCCAAGTAGAACTCAGATGCGAAGAATATTACATTTTAACTATTTCTTATGTTATTTTATTATTTTGATAAAGTAGAACTCATGCTCAGCAACAGTGTAATAGAGAGGTTAAGTAGTTCCATTCATTTGGTAATTTTAGTAAAATTGCAGTCTACTATTTTGTTCCTATGTGCAGAACCCTAAAACTTTGGAAAAGGTTTCACATGGTTCTGTCATAATATATATGCATTTCAGTGCTGTGTACAAGAGTAAAATGCTAATGCTAAGCTTATTGTTACATAGCTTTCAGAATCACACAATTCTTTTACTGGAAAATGAACTTTTTGGCAAAGTATCTGCCAAATTTCCAAAAATATTAGTCATATCATATAATATTTAACTTTCATATTAGCATAAGTGTATAAGGGATACATGTAAGTTTCACTTTCTTTGAAGTAAAGCAAAAATAACCACAGCACGTGACCTGTATTCGAGCACTTGTTATTAGGAATCAGGTAACAGGTTTACAGACATTTGTCTGTTCCTGCAGGGTTGTGAAACTGATAGAATTCCAAGATGTAACCCACGAACATTTGTGATAATGTTATAGACATTTCTATTCAACTACAAAATAATTGACACTAGTGATTGCAAACGTATTTGTTCATTAGAGTATGAGTTCACTTGATCCAGCAATTGGCTAATCAGGTAAAACGTATTTATATGTGTTTATTGCTGTCAAAGCGAGAGATTCTCCTAGCAACCATTTCAAGATTAAATATGGTATTTGGTCAATCTGAATCTGTGGTACCGGAATCAGTGGGTAGAGGTATTTACAGATGACATTGCTATTGCATAGTAGGTACATAAACAGATTGTGTATGTATTTCTCCCCTTTATTCTTAACCTCTGCAAGAGTTGTATATTCAGCAGTATACTCCAATTTGACGCCTATTTGATAAAAAATTTATAAGTTTCATATTTGGCCTGGTTGCCTTGAGATATTTCAGTCAGGAAGCCCACAGTGTTGGTATTTTCTGCAGACATGTTGTGGGAAACAGTAAACTATCCAGTGCTGGATGAATTCCGAATCGGAAGGCAGGATGAACACAAAGAAATCTGTCCTTTATTGTTACAATAACACCAATTTGAACTTGCTGATACTTCATTGCAAGTCTCTAGTGTGACAAGGCAGTGTGAAATTGTAAGATGCCTCTGAGAAGCTGATGACAAAGTGGAAAATTGCTTGCTTCTCCTGAGATTGGACCTTCTTTTTTTCAATTTGTATCCAGTCTCTCTAGTTCAATACAATACTCCTCATCACTATGTGCAAGGGGTATTTTCTGTTCATACAAATTTGGTTGCAGAGACTTGTTTCTTATGTAAATATTAAGCACTTTTTGGTTCTCTGTGTTGCCATGGTATTAAGAAGCAGCGTAGATTTTAATTTAATTTCATTTGCTGTATTCCTCAGATCTTACATTAGCATTGAAGCTTTAAGATGTGAAATGTGAAACAAGTTATACAATTTTCGGCGAGATGAAATGAGGAGTATAATTGAATTTATTACCTATTCCAGTAACTACAAATTCTACACTTCTTTTTTTATTGTAACATCAGGTGAGATGGCGTCCCAGCATCATATCTGATGAATTTGAGGGGTGAATAAAAGGAGTCTTGCTTCAACTCCAGTATACATGATCATCCATAAGTTCAGTGACATTAACAGCTTTTACTTTAGATGTTAATTCTGAGGGAAAGTTTAAGAATATTAACAAATTATCATTCTTAGGGCTTTTATTTTGTGACAATGATTTTGAAATCATTTGTGTCTTAAGGTCACAAATGTTATAATTTAATTCTCTAAGTTAATTCTGGATACTACATTCCAAATTGTTTTACTCTTCTGTATATTTGCATTTTGCTACTTTAATCGTGACCAAAGCTGTATGACATTCATGAACTCGTATATAGAATGGCAACTTTCTACAATACTGTATTTTTTTGTAAAATTACATGTTCTTTAAAAATTTATCAGGCAGGAGAACCTGGAGTTAAGTCTAGGATTTCATTTTTAGTCACAAAAAAGAGAAAACATTTTTTAACATATTTACACCTATGTCTTAATGTATGTCAGTATTGAAGTTAACAGTGAACAGTATACTGTTCACCAAGCAGGAGAAAACCCAATAAAAGAATGTGCCGAGCATTACGATGTCTAATGGAGCAAAATGTAAGGAGCAGGAGATTAATGACAGTTCAAAAACATGCGCCCTCAATTTTCAGATCTTCTAGTTCTATCTAAATATTAAAGGCTAGTTCACAATAAACCGGAAATGAGAATCGGAACGAAAACGAAAATGGTAAAATTGTTAAAATGTGTACATTTAAATGTGAGCATTCACAATTAACAAAAAGCTTGCCGGAGCCCGGGTTCGGGAACAGAGAGTTGGCCAAGTTTCAACTTTGGCGTTCAAGTTTCTGATCACAGCCCACTAGATTCATTCTATTGTGATGTAAAAGCTATTTTGTTGTCGTATATTTTGTAGCAAGAAGATCGTGACATAACTTGTGCATTATTTTGTTCTGTGCTGTGCATTATGGAGAAAGTTTTATTTGATGAGATTCTAATATTGAGTGTTGAGGAGAATCCTCACGTTTACGATAAGCGGCGCACCTCGTATAAAGATGAGAAAATGAAGGAGAAGGAGAATATGGGGCTTTGAACACCGATTGTAAGTGAATCATATTTTATTACTGTATTGGTTGTATTACACACTACATATTCATGCTTCAATTCAACAACTACTGTTGTGTTCATTTTTGTTCTATTACAAATACTGTCTTACTAATAAACCATGTATAGTTTTATATGAGACTTATGCAGAGTTGAGACATAAAACGTTACTAATAAACCGTGAATAAGCTATGGACGCATAAACAGGCTGTAACTATACAATGGGAATTGCTTTGCAGTAGTTATATACACGAAACCCCTTGTTTAAACGTTGTATATAGCGAAAAAATGGCCGCCCCTCTAACAGCTGTTCGTATCGACTGTCCTTTTATGATGATGGTTACCTTGCAGCCACAGAAGAACAAACCTAAGATCATAGAATTATTAGAATAAAATTGCTGTAGCTTGTACTCTTTGACCAAAATGTAGTGTAGTAATCGATTAGAGCCAGTTGTACTATCGATATTTAACACGCCACACTACAGCGCTCTACCGGATGCAATAGAGAACCTCAGATATTCTATTACCTTTCGTAACGAAGTAATGACGAAACTATGACGTAGCTGTGTAACAGTTATACTGTTATACACGACGTATGTGGTGATTATTAGTAAGGAATTTACACACGACGTATAAACGAGCTACTCATTGTATAACTATAAGACAGTTAAACGTCTGTATATAGAGTTTTTATTAGTAAGACCGATAATGTTTCTTCTCTAATTATTTTACGTTATGGTAGACTTAAAATATGTTGTGATAATAAAGATGCATGGGCATATTTATAGTACCGTACCTAATGAAATGTTTCAGTTCAAATTTCGAAGTTGGTTAACCTGTGTTTATGTTGTCTGCCTTGTACTCATGAGAGAACACCATTAGTCAATTATACACAAATAACATCAGAATGCGTAATATCGACTTTACATATCGTTATTGACATACATAGTCGTCTACGTTCTCGGTTTATTGTGAATTAAAAATTTTCATATTCACGTCCTCTGCTTCTCGTTTTCATTCTGGTTCTCGTTCCCGGTTTATTGTGAACCAGTCTTAAGCAATCCGATGTTATTAAGGAGGCAGTATGTTTATACTACGAGAGTGTTTTGAAAAGTAATGCCTCCTAATTTTTTGTGTTATTGTTAACAAATTTCGGAGTACTAACTGTCATACATTCTACGCAATTAACTTTCCTTCTTCACTGACACAAGTTTCGTACCTCTGCCACTAGAGAGCTCTGAATTATAGTCTGAAACATGATGGAATGTAACAGCACTATGTCGGTGCATCTGAAGCAGCATGCTGTGATGGAGTTTCTAATGGCAGAAAATGTGGCCCATTCATTGGAGAATGAAGGCTGTTTATGGAGATGTATGTATAGACATCAGGTCTGTTCATGCTTTTAATGAACCTGGTGCAACTCTGTCCCAATCTGATGCCATTAGAATTTTATCTGTTCCCAAAAGGAACACCTGAGAGGACTGTACCTTGATTCTGATGATGCAGTGCAGACAGAATTGAAGCTGTGGTTATGTCGTCAAAGTGAAATAGTCTATGATGACGGTATCAAGAAACTGGTCTCCAGATGAGCGTTGAGGGAGATGTGTTGATCGTCGGTGCGACTATATGGAGAAATAATTACATGGATATCAAGACTAATGAATTGCAAAATCAAGAATAAAGTTGTAGGAAGTTATCACGTTTTGTTTTGTTTTTTGTTTTTTTTTTTTTTCAAATAAAAAAATAGGAGGCAAAACTTTTCAAAACAACCTCATATGTCAGATAAGATGCGCTTGTGTCCATGTGTAAAGTCGAATATCAGCAGTTACACCCCCCCCCCACACACACACACACACACACACACACACACACACACACACATACACACACACACACACACACACACACACTTCAGACTGCTGAGACTTTCTCCTGGTTGATATACAATATCAAGCTCGTTTCTGTTAATTTACAGTTGAATAGTTTATTATTTGGCTAAGAAGAGAATAGAAAGATTTCAAGATATGAAGTAAATTTTATATTGTGACTTGATAGTAAGTTTTTTGATTGTGTAAACAGTAATAGTAATAAGAGTCTCTTAGAATAGCAAAGGCATATCCCCACCATGCTACTTTTTACTTTTTATCACAACAAATATTATGAATCTTCTTTTTTCATTCCTGTGAGTACGGCTGATTGATATGACTCAGTTAAGAACGAAATCTACATTGAAAAAAGCATGATTTTCATCCTTACGCATCACAACGAAATCTTGAAGGATACTGAGAAGAGCAGTTCGCTACATTGAGCAGTTTGCCTATCATGTACGAGTGTGAATGGCAAGAACTTTAAATTATTATTGAACACACTGTTACATAAAATTCACTTAAGCCTCATAAAAAGCTTTCCTAATTTATTATATTTGTCTCTCTATTTTCTTTATTTCCAACTGGTCACTTCTGTGTGAGTTGTGTACATGAACGGGTATTACGTGTGTACTTCAGTGCCCTACTGTTTTCAGGATAATATTTATTTAGTGGTTATGTTATTGTTATATTAAAAATTAAATCAGCAGTGTCCAGTACACACATTTTCTTAAATATCACGAAGCACAACGAGTGATACAGACACAGACAGTGATTCAAGTTCTGGGAAGTGCACTTTACACAGCAAACCCAACAGAGTAGGCAACCCCTCTGGTCAAGCCTGTTTGCCTTGATGATGGAACCATCGGAAATATTAAGTTCCAGGTTATGGTGGAATACCCAAAAGTCACTTTCTGATCACATTCACTGTGAAAGCCTATAAATAATAGAGCTACTAAAACTTTTATTAAAAGCACAAATTTTAGACTGATTTTAACACTAATTAAGAAGAAAAATTGTGCCCTGATGAAGAACTGACTGCGGAACATCTAGAAATCAAGGCTAGGGCTACACAATTGGGGTGCACAGTTAAGTCTATGAAGATGGTGCACACGTTTCTCCTGAAGTATTCCATTAGTAATATTTTATTTTAGAGATTTTACACTATGATAATGTGCCAAACCAAATCATTCTCTCCATTTATAATTTATATCAACAAAATGAAATTGCCATAAGAACTGAACTCGGAACTACTAGCTGGACTTCCATCAACCAAGGTGTTAGACAAGGGTGCGGTCTTTCCCCTCTGTTGTTTATTATATATATGAACCATATTTTATACATTTGGAGACAAATTCATCATGCTGGAATTCAAATTAATCGAAACACAGTTCTCGATACACTAATGTTTGCTGACGATCAGGTTATTATCGCTCAAACAGAGGAAGCTTTACAAAGAGCCATTTATAATTTGCAAATAATCGCCTCAGATTTCAATATGGAAATCTCAAAAGAGAAAACGAAAGTTATGGCATTTTCGGGAGAGAACCCAATTCCAAGTAAGATCATGATAAATAATACTTTAATTTAACGTGTTAATTCATTTAACTATTTAGGTTATAACCTCTCTTACATCACTGATGAAGATATGTCAAACAAAATATCTAAATTTATAAAAATCATTGGCGTCATTAACGCCGTCTTCAAATCCTCCCATGTTCAGAAACATACAAGGCTAAAGGTATATAAAACACTAGCTCGACCGGTCCTCAGTTACGGTAGCGAGGCATGGACAATCAGAAAAGCTGATGAGCAAAGGCTGACGACAGCTGAAATGAGGTTCATGCGACGAACAGCGGGATGCTCTTTGCTGGAACACCGTAAAAATGTGGACATATTGCAGGAACTAAAAATGGATCCTATAGTTAATTTTGTTCAACAATATCGACTTCAGTGGAAAAAACATGTCGAAAGGATGGATCGCACTAGATGGCCTAAACAGATTCTTACTTATGTACCAAGAGGAAAGAGGAAATTGGGAAGACCACGCAAGCGCTGGCATGAGACTGTAACAAATCCTGTAGGTTCTAATACGTGAAGGATATGATGATGATGAATATTATTATTAAAAATTATTGTTAACTTGAAATAGTCTCGACGTTGAGACTCTTTGGCTCTTAAATAGCAAGGAACAAAGATTAAAATTCCCCTGTTTGCACCTTGCTACATGGTACAGAGAGAACGTTGCGAAATTTTGAAGGCATTTATCTCTAAATTTTGGCGCTTACTGATATGCTTTTGCTATTCTAGAGGCCTCATATTTTAAGCATGTCTAAATCATGTTAAATTTCACAGCTTATTAGGTGCAAGTAAACAAAAAACAAAATGTATTAACTGTGGATCTCTATGTTTGCATTAAGAAACTATTTGTGTGTTTAGATGAAAAATTGAAGTTTTGAATACATTTTACATTCATCTTAACACACTGGGAAACCACAAGCATAGCTCAGGTGGTAGTGAATTTTCCTGCTGATCAGGTGTGGGTTCAGTTTCCACTTGGGATGATTATCTGGTTGGGTTTTTTCCTAAGTTTTCCCAACGGAAGTCAAATGTCGGGTGATCTGTGGTGAATCATCGGATTCATCTCACCAAATATCATCTTGCTATCATCAATTCCATCAACACTTAACACAGCCTCGTTAAATAACCAAAAAAAAGAAAAAACTCTGGAATAAAATTTAATTATTCAAACCTCCAAAATAATAAAATTATTCTGAAAATTTGAGCGTAAAGATTTATATTCAGTTTTCTTTCATTCGTCTGACTTGTTGCCAGTACATATTTGATATTTCTTTTTTAAATGGTGATTTCACAATTTGGGATGCAATTAATGCTAGGTATATGCAATTCATTCATTCATCCATTCATTCATTCATTCATTCATTCACAGTTTTCTGTCCAAGGGCAGGTCTTACACTGTAAACCCAGCATTCTCCAATCTTTCCTCTTCTCTGCCTTCCTCTTTGTCTGCATATCATCCATATACTGTATCTTAATGTCGTCTTATCATCTGATATCCTGTTTGCCCCGAACTCTTCCCCCGTTTACCATTCCTTCCAGTGCATCCTTCAGCAGACAGTTTCTTTTCAGCCAGTGAAACAACCAATTCCCTTTTCTCTTCCTGATCAGTTTCAGCATCATTCTTTCTTCATCCACTCTTTCCAACACAGCATTTCTTATTCTATCTGTCCATTTCTCATGCTCCATTCTTCTCAATATCCACATTTCAAAAACTTCTTTCTATTCATTTCTCTTCATTTCGTTGTACTGTCCATGTTTCTGCTCAATACAACGCCACACTCCATACAAAGCACTTTACTAGTCTTTTCCGTAATTATTTTTCCAGAGATCCGCAGATAATGCTCCTTTTTCTATTAAATATGGGATGTAAAAACGTAGTGGTCATTTGAAATTTTTTTTAGTTTTTAACTCCCTTATCACTTCTTGGAATGTCACACGAAACATGTAAGAAACATTATGATTTCAAATGGTGGGATGCAATTAATATTAGATATACAAGAATTGAAAAGTGAAAACATAGTGGTCTTTTTTCATATTTCAGGTTTTAATACCACTCTTATTGTTTCTTGAGATTAGGATGAAAAAGGTTATAACAACGAAATAAATGAAATTAAAAGAGAAGAACATTTAATATGTTTGCAACTGAAAAATGACTAATAATAAGAACCTTTAAAAAATAGTAAGTTTCTTATTTCTAGATCTGATACTAATATTCAAAAATTTATTTGGCAACAAAGTGTAGGTTATATTACAGTATAAAGATTAAATTATTTTGGAAATGCAAATACTAATAATTCGGATTTTCCCCCCCCCCCCCCCCCATATATTATGCATTTTACAGGGGCGTATTTTGCGGGCTACCGGCGGTAGCCCAAGGAAATTACAAAAGAAAAAGTTTATAATATAACATAATGTAATAATTTTGTATTATTAGTTTTACCATAGTAATTAAAATTAAAGTAATTGTTAGATATATTTTGTGTAATAATAGGGTCAGCGGTAGCCCAAACCCTTTAACCAGTATATGCCACTGGCATTTTACAAGATTCAAAATAATCAAAATTAATCCTTTCATTAAAAATAAATTACAATTACAGTACATACATACACCTTGCTATGAAATAGTGCAAAGATATTGAATTTATTTTCATAAAAGAATTAGCATTCCTTTAAAAAAAAAAAAATAGCCATTCCTAATGACTATACTTTTCTTTCCCATACTATCTGTAAATAATAATGTTATGAAATGGTAAAAGAAAAAGTCAATTAGAACATGGCCATTTGAAACAAAATCTAAAACAGTTGTGACAATATAAAAGATACATATGAGAAGATGATGTTATTTATTTTTTAAATGTAATGTTTTTGAATAGAATTTTAGTTACTTACTGCATTTGCTAATGCAGTTTTTTTCAGGTTAACCAAGATGCATAGCTTGATTCACAGTAAATCATAAAATATTTTAAAAATCTTCTTTCAGCCATGTAACTCTTCGCTTAGTTTAGTTGGATTTTTAAGTAAAATCAAATTTTTGTTGAAATTGTAGTTCCTTAAATTGCAGGAAGGTAAACTGTGTGGATATTGCTCTGACATACTGTTAGGAGCTCAGAAGATTGCAAGGCAAATGAATATTATCACTGGCAGTCTTGCACATTGCATTCATTACAAGCTTCAATTATATCTGCCTTTATACAGGGTGGATGGTAACCACTACACCAAACTTCAAGAGGTGATTGATTCTACATTTTAAGTAAAAAAAAAACTTTTATCACACTTTTTCTTCGATGAAGCACTGTTAAGCAGGAAAAAGTAGATTTTGCATAATGTTTGCAGCGCTCTATTGAGGTAACGGCCCGAGAGAAATGACTGATTGCTATACAAGCAGATAGGTAAAAATTATCTCAACCGTTATTGTCTTGAATATTATTTTGATAATTAAACCGTTTATCCATGAATTTAAATTGAATAATTGCGAAAATCGTTGAAATAAATCTTGCAACGCAAGCATGTTGCGTGTTACTGAGTACAGTAGAGGGGGAGGGGAAGGTAAGGAGTGCAGCCACGTTTGCTTAGAGTTATTGCAGCAGCCGTGATGTTACCAAATACTTCATAGAAACAACGATTTCCTCTAAAATGGCGAATATTAGAGAAAAAAGTTATTTAGATTTTTTAAATCTCTCATGATCTATTACCAGTTTCATTTTTGTGGAGAGGTTACCATCCACCCTGTATAATATATATTATTTTAATGTACCGAAGTACATATGATATTTCCATGCAGATATTCTGCATCATCTTACGATGAAAGAGTAATGGAACGGAGAAAAATTCTCTCCGGCGCTGGGATTTGAACCTGGGTTTTTAGCTCTACGTACTGATGCTTTATCCACTAAGCCACACCGGATACCCACCCCGGCGCCGGACGGCGCTAATTCCGTCGGATCCCGGCCAACTAGTCACTCATAACGAGTGCACCTCAGCACATGTGTGGACTTCAGTCCTACGTTCATAGACATCTATGATGTAGTGCAGAGGGCTGCCACTAGAGGGAACCCAAGAGTTGGAACTTAATCTGAGACGATTCTGTCCAGCGCCGGGGTGGGTATCCGGTGTGGCTTAGTGGATAAAGCATCAGCACGTAGAGCTGAAAACCCAGGTTCAAATCCCGGCACCGGAGAGAATTTTTCTCCATTCCATTACTCTTGCATCACCCTGTTTAAGCATTGTCATATCTTCCTAAGAGCATCTTCTTTATGACAGCACATTCTATCTGGTAAATAGTAATTATAACGAATTAATAACAAGGAGAATAAGAGCGCAAAAACGAATTGATGAACGCTGAGACAGCCAGTGTGACAATGGTTGCGAAATGGACGATTTCGCTAGAATTGCATGTAGACAGTGAGGTTGCTATAGTGCAGTGGAAGTGGGAGAACAACAGCTCTGCCCTCTGCTTCATTTGTACTTTGATTCTTCTCAGCTCCGAATAATACAGGAGTAATATATCATTTTCAGAAAAGTTTTAATTTATTTATCTTTAGATTACTTATAAAATATTTGTTTGACACTTACCTTAATGATATGGTTTGCAGGACATTTCTAATTATGATTACATGGTTATGATGTAGTAACTGCTATTTATTATAAACATCATAATTACTAAAGTAATCTGCTGGAAATGTGTTTTGTTCTGCGCTCCTAGCAGAGAGTTGCAACACATGGGAATAGTTTCGGTATGCATATAGACTAGAGTCATATTTCCCAGTTTTGAAGGATAACATAAGAAATGATGCAGATGAATTCTAAATGTCATTCTATGCAATTTAATAAAAATGTTTGTGAGAATGAAATATTGTGAAAATCTCTGAATTTATAGAGATGCCATTTGTATTAATTCTAATATCATCAATGTTCAAAGAACCTACATTTGTTGACTTACACAAAGACCGTACATTATATAGATATAAATAACATAGACGTTTTGTCTGTTTACATTCCTATTTTATAAACCTATACAGTGTTCATGTTGATCATTACTTTGTCTAGATGAAGCTGCAATGATGATAGTTTGTTTGGTAAGATATGTATTGAAACCAAAACATTGTTTTTAAACAGGTTCTGTCATGTTGATTTAAGTTCCTTAATCTGAAAGGTGTAAAAAACCATAATGGCAGTTCCTGTATTCCTACAATTGGAAAAATGATGGCTAAATACAAGATTTAGCGAATTTATTGGTGTACTTATATGGAGTGGATGTCAAAAGTGTGTGTCTTCCTCTATTCTAAAACGGCAGAAATGTTTTTATTTGATCTTGTACCTGTCGCAATTAGATTATTTTATTTGATCATGCCAGATACTTAGATTTGTGGTCGCTGAGACATTATCTAAAGAAATGTATCGGTAAGGTAGAAAACAAAGATTTAGTGTATGTATAGAAAGTATATGTACAAAAGCAAATTGTATTTACATGCAAAAAGGACTAGATTGAATTGTAAAAAAACATAACTCAGTAAATGTTATACTGATGAAAATATTAAAATTATTAATGAATTATGGCTGGTTTGGTAAGAAAGTATTTTTTATTACTTATATTGGAACTGAAGAATCAGTTCTTAATGAAACAAAGAAGTAGGATATATACACGCATAACACACACACAGAGTGTGTAAAATGTTATGTCCGATTTTGAATGCAAGAATCGAAACACCATGGTTATCTGAAACAAAACATAACCATAACCATAATGCAATAATTCTGTTGATACTCATCAACAGCTTCATAAAATAATAACAATAATTTATTCTAATAATATTAATCCTTGTACATGGGATATGTTAGTGTGAATAGAAATCAGGCGTAACTTTGTACATACCCAGTATATATATCTGCAGGAAAGTTATTTTTACATCTTTTATGTTAAGTTCCTGATAATTATGAGTGAGACACTACTACACCAACCCATCTCTCACTAGTGTTATTTTTCTCTTATAGTACAATTATTTGTCAAACCTAGAAGTATCTCAGACAAGGAAAACGTCAAGTTACAAACGACATATTTGTTCCTGTGACTAGAGAAATAAATCATATTTCCGTATTTATGAGAACTAATTTTTATTGTACTAGTACATTTTTATGTATGCTGAGGTAAGGTTTAAAATTGAATTTCCAGTCTTAAACTTATACATTGAATAGAAATGACACTGCTTGTCTATAAAGTACATGAACTTTTTTTTTAAGAGATATATGTTTATAGCTTACTATTGTACTTCATATATGTAATATACTGTATACTTTACACATTGGTAGATTATTATTTATTGTAGTCGTAAGTGTGATTTACACCATACAATTATAACTGGAAATTATATATATTTGAACAAGGGGATTTTTCTCACATCGACTGTTGTTGGAGATAGCTTATTTTTCCATTACTTTATATTATTTTCCTAATTTTAATATAACGTTATTTGGTGAGAATTCATTTTCCAGATGGTGTTATTTGGTGTAATGTAATGTTGCTGATATAATAAGTAGACAATTTGAATTAGCATTTAATACATGTGAGTCGATGTTCATCTTTAGTTCTGACAGTTTATATCCACTCTGCAGTGAATTAGAGTTACGCATTCTTTGAGTTCCTGTATTGGCAATAGCTATTTTCCTTGTTAATTTTAATTGTCCAATAAAAAGAGGTATTGATGCATTTGTTCCATACAGATAACATTAGTATGTATATGTTTGTACGAACTGTGTAGCAGAAACCTCTGTAATAGGTCAATTGGTGAATAAGTTTCTATTTATTTCAGTGACATTTTTTACTGATAATTTTTCAAGCTCTCCCGTAGCATCTATTACAGTGATTATTTAAGGATTGTTGAGAGAATGGCTCTGACAGTTACTTGCACTATTAGCAATAATTATGTACCCAGCCACTGCCATATGCAACTATTCGAAACTGAAATGAGCTTATATAAACTACAGTAGGCTTCACCATATTAGATATCTTATGCTTGAAATTAACCTTAAGAAAAGTTCAAATCATTAATAGGAAATGATAACATGACATGACAGGCTTGCTGTGTATATTTTTAGAAAGACTTAAACATGTAGCATCGTTGACAGCTGGAAATAAAACCCCATGAAATAACCACCTCACTGAGCTCAGACACATATCACTGTGGGTATGTGTGCAATCATTACAGCCAACAAGAGAGACCACCCTCCATTGTCACATTTAGCAAGTCATTTCTTCTTTGACTGGTAGGAATGTTCATAACCAGGCTTCGGATTTTTGTCACGCTGAATTTATCAAGGAATATAGCCTTGTACGGAGGGAGTTCAAATGGCTGGCGCTCACTGCATAAGTGTCTGCACAGTAGACCTACGGTGAATGTAATAGTAATATGCATTACAAGAGCGATATGTTGAAGTTTTCATGTTCGAGGAAAAGTTTGAAAAAGCGAAACGTAGTTGAGCTTTATTAATTTCCGAGAATTGAAAGAAAACATACTGCTCGTGTATCGTACATTATTTTGTGCGAAGATCGTTCATTACATACCTGAAAGAGGAATTTCTAATTAGTTGCAATGAAATCTCCATCTTGGTTTCTGTTCAATGACGGCAAATTTGCAAAACAAAAATATCTATCTTCAACATTGTTGCTTTAAAATGTTTTCTGTGTTCACTATACTCCAGCGGGCCGTGATATACGTCTGTCTTTTTTTTCTCCCAGTCTATGATGAGTTTGGAATCGTGTTGATTTTTTCACGGCTTCCTTAATGTTACTTGCATCACGAATGCAGTAACTTTAGTGGAGTTGTAGAGTTTACTTAATTTTTGCAAATATTTAAAAACAATAATTAACAGTGCAATTTAGGTGAAATTGGAGCGGTTAGTTTCGAATTTATAATTATTACTATATTGAACGTCTCTAAAAATAATATGTTAAAAGCCTAAAGCAGTGAAATAAATATGTCACTTAAGCAGTAAGAAGAGGGAAATTGTTGTGTGTGTTAGGTTGGGAATACTGAATGTGGAATTATAGACTTTCTGCAGATTGGTTTTGTGCGGAAACCAAGCAAATACGCACGATCTCGCACAAAATATAAAGGAGCATTTCATGACAACACTGCAACTTAATTTTGATGGTATGCATGATCGAAACGTTTTGAACAAATATGTTTGCCGCACCATTGATTACAATTGAATTTCAAAATTAATAATTTGATAATAAATATACAACAGAAGTTTTATACATATATACAAACAATAATTTACACCTCTTTATTGAAATAACTACTATTACAGTGACAAAAAATATACATTCTAAGAATATGTTACCATTCCTTACACAAAAATAATCATTTCCAAATTCCGAAATAAACAACTGCAGTGTAGATATTGATGGCTGCATTTGTCTCCTGGTGCGCCCTCTGTATGACTGAACAGCATCACAATGAACTCATTCACATACAAACATATACGTAACAATGTTCACTTCTACATAACAAAAGTCAGAAATTATAGAGGTCTTGTAACCTGCTTGCGCCTTTGACTGACATCATTAATGTACCAGGAGAAACTACTCCATCCAATATAGCTCTCGTGACAAAAATGGGGAGTCTGTTCATAACCAGTGGCAAGCCATTCATAAGGACTGCAGACCTTACATTTTAAAGGAAAACAAAGTACCATACATGAATAATTTTTAGAGAACTATGTACATAGGCCGGTATAAATAAGTTCTTATATATGCGTTCTGCTACAACTGTCGAGTAGATAAATGTAAAGCTGTACATGGTTCGAGCTGTGCTCTTTGTAGGCAGAATTGCGCAAGTGGACATGGAGTGGAGGAGAGTGCTTGTAAATATGGCAAGCCAGTGTCTGTGCTCAGTGCAGCCCGTGGACAAACTTGCGCCCAAACTTACGATTGAGCAGACATAAGGAGTGGAGTGAAGGGAGGTGCAGACAATTATTACGCAATCATACAAAATAAATAAATAAATTTTGTGAATTTCTATGTACATCAGCTGAATCTAGTTATAGAAAAGGCAGGATAACAGAATTCACAAGCTCGTACTTTTTTCAGCAGCCTTGCTGCTATATCTGCATTTTTTCCTTTGTTGTCTTCATGATTACCTGTGCTGGATAGGGGTTTGACATGCTAATCCCACGGAATATAAATAAAGAGAAGCAGTGGCGTACACAGAATTTTGTCAAGGGTTATTATTATTATTATTATTATTATTATTATTAAGTTACGGTATATTTATTAATATTACACTATGTTCCAATAGGACATATTCATGAATCTTTGAAATGTAATTTTTTCACAGCCATCCAAATTTTAACTTCTGTTTAATTTTGTATATTAAAAATGCTTGTGCCATTATTACACTTACGTAATAATCATATAGGTCTCTCTATAATAAAGATAAGTCCCGCGCCGTGACATTATGGTCTACAGCATACCGCCTAGGACTCGCGTTATGGAATGCGCTCTGGTTCGATTCCTCATGGGGGAAGAAATTTTCTCATGAAATTTCGGCCAGTATATGGGACCGGTGCTTACTCAGCACCATGATGCACTTGGGGTACTATGATAGGTAACAAAATCCAGTTACAAAAGCCAGCTGTAATGAGTGGGGGGATCATTGTGCTAACCACACGATACCTTCAGTCTGGTTGGATGATCGTCCACCTCTGCTTCAGTATGTGAATGTGAGGCCAGCAGCCGACTGGTTGGTCATGGTCCTTCATGGGCTGTCATGCCTCGGATTATTATTATTATTATTATTATTATTATTATTATAAAGATTGCATTGTTATAATTCGAATGTGCTGCAGCACCAAGCACAGGGATTATGTACTAAAGGAGTGGTAGGAGGACTATGCCTTATGTCGATGTAGATTTTGTTACTCTGACAGTAAAAAATTAGAGAAGAGAAAATGATTATGGATAATTAAGTTCAAAGGGAGAGGAGGATCAAACACGGTAACCCCCCCCCTTTGCGTATGCCCCTGAAGAGAAGTGATGCTCACTTATACTGCCTTGATGTTTTGGATCCACGTTGCAATGGAATTGAATCGGCTTTACTACCAAGAAGATGGCAGAGTGCTTATGTCAATCTCTCTGTGAAGTGACGCATTCAAGTCATGTGCCTGCATTGTGCTTGTAGGTAGGTTCGAATTAATTACCAAAATAATGACTGTCAACTGGAAAGCTGAATGTCGTTTCTCTATATTCCAATTTCTTAGTAATATAAACAAAACAATTCAATGGGATAGACAGGTCAAATTTTGAAACATCCTCTTTACTTCCACAAAAACTGTCAGAGCCACTCTCCTAGCAATGGAAGTATAATAAATGTGACATTCTTATTGATCATATTTGAATATGAGAAACAGTGAAAATGTGGTTAATTACAATAAATCTGGAAAGACACTTTCATGGGAGTTATTACTATTGCAGTTTGTGTTACTCCCAAATGACCTAAGAATAATAAATAATGTAAATGAAAGCTCACAATGAGCTGTATTTAATATGTTACAGTTAAATTGCATTAAATTTGGTATAGTTGTCAAACAATGAAATGAGGAGTCTCCAAATTTGTTTTGAAACTGGATGTAACTTTATCATTTGGTTTCCAATTACTTTGCTTTACAAAAATTCGCGAATCTTTTGAAGTCCATTTGAAATTGTTTGTAGTAATAAGAACTATATCGCTTTTAATGATTAGAGATTTATTCTATGTTCAGCACTTAGAAATGCCAGAGTATGTAAACAATGCACTTGTGGACTTAACAAATTAACTCTTTCTTTCTAGTGGAATTTTGAAGTTTTGTTTGTAACAGACGTTTATTGGGAATTTCAGAATAAACATGCATCCTGAACTCTTACTTACTGTATTTTTTAATGCGAGCTTCCAACTTCAAATGTTGCTGATTGCTTGATGTCGCTTGTATACATTTGCAGCCAGCATCCATTATTTGCTATTAAGAAGGTCTCAAATTTTTGCTTTTCTAATTTCAGTTTTGATTTTGAGGTATCTCCAGCTTTGTTGCCTAAATTTTAGGGATCATATTAAGGGAATTAATTCCATTGCATGCTCCAAGTGCTATACTGCAAGATTCAGAAATTGGTGCCATCTATAAACTCTTCTAGTGGTTACTTGATGTGTGAATGTTTTTACTACACAAATGCAGAGGGAGTGGCCTCAAAAATAGGTTGGGTACTGTCTTGTGTAGAGATGGATTTATTGATTCTTATTGCATCGCAGCATATTTGGTGACTCCTTCAGCTCAGTCCTGTTTTGACAATGACATTACATCCTGTAGATTGTGATACAGTGGGGCCTGGATATAAATATATCGTAGTTCTTCATTAATTCCCTAATGTAAGTTACTGTACAACACAATAGTGCAATAAAGTGAGAATAGCAGTTGAACTTGTGCATTTTCTCGACCTGTAAATTCTCTTTTCCATCCATATCGGAAGATAGTGAATGTGAAATTAAGTATATTTCTAATGAAACCTGACAGATGAAAGATAAGACGAACAGTTGGTTTCATTACTGGGCATTGACAATTAAGGAATCATCTTCTAAGGAGAAGCCATCTGCAGACTCTGTGTTAAGCACTACGAAGCTGCCAAACACATACAGATCGAATGCGTGATTCTGAAGTGGAGAAGACATCAACTATTTGCAACTACATCATTTTAACTGGAAAATCCTCTCATAGGAGTGAAGCCTCTGATTACGGTATTGCAAAATAAGGCAATGGCTGAAATGTGAGAGTCCACTGCTGCTGCTAATACTAACACTACCACCATCACAACCATTATCACCATAATCATTACCATGATGACCAACACCGCCACCATAATGACTATCATCACCACCATTACTACTACAACTACCACTATGACCAAAACTGCTACCATGACAACCAATATCACCACCACTACTACTACTACTACTACTACTACTACTACTACTACTACTACTACTACTACTACTACTACTACTACTACTACTACTACAATGAGCAGCACCACCATCATGATCACCACACATATACGATCACTACTACTACCTTTGATTCCCGGTCGGGGTAAGTTACCTGGTTGAGGTTTTTTCCGGGTTTTTCCTGAACCCAATATGAGCAAATGCTGGGTAACTTTCGGTGCTGGACCCCGGACTCATTTCACCAGCATTATCACCTTCATCTCATTCAGATGCTAAATAACGAAAGATGTTGGTAAAGTGTCGTAAAATAACCTACGAAAAAAAACTACTACTACCGGTACTGCTACTGCTGCTGCTGCTACTGCTACTGCTACTGCTACTGCTACAGCTTCAGCTGCTGCTGCTGCTACCCCCTTCCCCTCCCCCTCCACCTCTCACCCTCCACTCCTCCTCTCCTCTTCCTCCCCCCCATCTTCCTCCTCTAGATTTCAGTAACAAATTTCCAACATATATAGACAATAGGCAGCCATTTTTTCAAAAGGTGACTTTTTTTAAATGGCACTGGTAGAATTCTATGACTATGCATCAGATACAATTCACACTTGAGGCCTTGAAGTCAGGTTCACCTACAGTCTATACAAAACTAGAAAGGTATTGACAGTTCTCTCTCGCACACGCGGAAAGGGAGCGACGTTGTGAAGTTGTGCGGTAGTGCAGTGCTGCTCTTTGCGCCACCTGTCTGCCATGTCGGAACTAAGCAGCTGACACGAAATCGTAAACTCATAAATTTGTATCATATGGTAGTCAAAGACCAGACTAATATGATGATGATAGAATAATAATAATAATAATAATAATAATAATAATAATAATAATAATAATAATAATCAATACTTCCGAACAAGGCACGTGTTCGCTGCGAAACAGTTGGCAATGTCGGCCTGTTGTCATGGTCTCTGATTGGCTAGTTTGAGCGGTTGCCATGGTGACGCTTAGAAGCCGCTGAACTGCCAATACCTTTCTAGTTTTGTATAGACTGTAATTCCACATGTCATTTTGACATTTTACGTAGTATATCGTCAAAGTACTATGAAGTTGTAAAAGATTGTTTTGAATGTTATCACAGAAATACATGTTTCCACCATACTGCATCTTGCAGTGATTTTTCACAAGTATTGGATGGGTTTTGTTATATACTGTATCAACAAGCAATTTATGTGGAAATGGTGTAAATGGATACCGGTATAATAAGGTTTAGTAAGAAATTATTGTGGATTTATTTGAAATCAACATAAGAATTTCCTCCAAAGAAGACAATTTTCTTAGTTATTTTTTGTATTAAGAAGAATAAACTGGCAAATGATATGCTTTAAATCGTGTCAGAAGTAAATGACTTCATGAGGGCAATTGTTATTTACAGATTATTATTTTTAATTTCTGCTTGTGATTTCCATCACAATTTTACTATCTGCTGTGTGGAATCAATGATAACAAGGTAACTAGGCAGGTAGGACGGTAATAATTCCACATTGCTATTTATAAATATTAGCTGTTACTAGTTCAAACATCCTTGTGCATGCCACAAGATATAAGTTTTCTAACTTCCCCCTTGACAGTGTAATTTCATAGTATGGTACTGCAAGCTATTTGAAAATATACTTTAATCCCATTACAAACAGTTTCTTGTTAAATGTTTCTTCTTTCCAGCAGTTGCCTCTAATACAATTTCCTCTTGATAGAGGGGAGCACACTTAGTTGCATTACTTCACAGATGGATATCTCAAAACTAAATTTCATAAATATAAAAGTATTATTCGAAATTATTACGATATGCACAGATATTTTATATCTATCTAAACAATATAATGCGTACCCACGTAGCTCAGTTTGTAGGGCAACTGCCTACAGACTGGAAAGTCCTGTGTTCAATTTTGGATGGTGATGGAATTTTCTCATTACCAAAACTTTCAGAATGGCCAGAGATTCACTTAGCCTCCTATCAAATTGAGTACCAGGTTTTTCCCGAGGGGTAAAATGCAGTCTACCATACCACCTCATTCTAGTGCCTAGTTCAAGAAAGCATGAAGCTCCAACTTCATGTCCCCAAGCACCTTTATGGCGTATTTTGGAGATATCTTTAGATACCTTTACCTAACTAGTTTTTAAACAATATGAATTATTATTATATATGTATATAGTATATCAGCTATGATATTATTCGTTGTTAGAAGAAGACGAGCTGATACTAAGGAATATGCTACTGAAGCTAAATGACAGCTGTGAGCAGTATGGAATGAAGATAAATGCAAACAAGACGAAGACCATGGTTGTCGCAAGAAAAATAAAGGTAAACTTGCAAATTCTAAATGAGGCAGTAGAGCAAGTGGACAGCTTAAAATACTTGGGGTGTACTATAAGCAGTAACATGAGCTGCTGCCTGGAAGTCAAAAGGAGGATAGCAATGGCAAAGGAAGCTTTTAATAGAAAAAGGAGCATCTTCTGCGGACCTCTGGAAAAAGGACTAAGGAAGAGACTAGTGAAATGCTCTGTGTGGAGTGTGGCATTTTATGGAGACGATACATGGACATTACGACGAAGATAAGAGAAGCGAATAGAAGCATTTGAAATGTGGATATGGAGAAGAATGAAACTTGTGAAGTGGACAGACAGAATAAGAAATGAAGTTGTGTTGGAAAGAGTGAGCGAAGAAAGAATGATGCTGAAACTAATCAGAAAGAGAAAAAGGAATTGATTGGGTCACTGCCTACTGAAGGATGCACTGGAAGGAATGGCGAATGAGAGAAGAGTTCGGGGCAGAAGAAGAAATCAAATGATAGACGACATGAAGATATGTGTATCATATGTGGAGACTAAGAGGAAGGCAGAAAATAGGAAAGATTGAAGAATGCTTGGTTTGCAGTGAAAGACCTGCCAATGGACAGAACACTTAATGAATGTATGTATGTATCATATTTGAGATTATAAAAGTGCCTTAAGGGGTGTAAGGGATATGATGCGCAATATATAGCCTCTCTTATCCAATTGTCATCCTCATCTTCTCGTGATGCACCCTGTTTCCACTAACGAGGCTCTGGCGACCGAATCATGGCGGTATAACCATTGCACCCAAGTTGGGGGAAATGCCACTTCACAATAGGTGAACATGGCCGACCTTTGTTGAGAATTTTTGACTGAATCTATTGAGATTTATGGATCTCGACCAGCTTTGTGGAAGGTGAAATCGAAGGATTATGAGAACAAAAATCTAAAGAATGTAGGATATGATGCTCTTGTAGAGTTTTATCGCGAGGTGAACCCAAAAGTTGATCGTGAGTTTGTGTCCAAGAAAATTCAATCGATGAGGGGCTCTTTTGAGGAAGAGCTTAAAAATCCGAGAAGTTTAAGAAAACCGATGCTTCTACTGGGTGTTCAGTTCAAAGTGTGTCATGGCTCGCTGTATGCCGTCATGTGGCTAGTCGATGAGCCTAGAGCATTCAATCTTCCTACACTTCCGCAGAGGTGTATTACCTATCTGCCAGAGAAGTTGCCTAGCAAGTACGGCGTTCATTCTGAAGAGTACTTACCGATATGTACGGTAATGCCGGTAGTGACAGGAGTGTGAACTGTTTCGAAACATGTACTGAGGTGAGTTTTTTTTCTTACTGTCGAGATATGGGGCAGGGGCATATTTTGCGGGCTACCGGGGCTACCGGCGGTAGCCCAAGGAAATTACAAAATAAAAAGTTTATAATATAACATAATGTAATAATTTTGTATTATTAGTTTTACCATAGTAATTAAAATTAAAGTAATTGTTAGATATATTTTGTGTAATAATAGGGTCAGCGGTAGCCCAAACCCTTTAACCAGTATACGCCTCTGATATGGGGAGAGGGTTAAGACGATTACTTACGTATTTGTTGACATTAATTTCGATGGTCAACATGGACACGGTGCATTTAATTTGTGTTGTGGAATTTTGCCGTACGCAGACGATTATAACAAATACCCTGCGTACGACTTGGCCTCGCAAAACACAGTTCGAAAGAGGTTATGGTAGCACACATCTGTTGCTACGACGTTCAAGTTATACCGTACACGTTCTGAAGTTCAGATTGAATGCCTTGATTAATAGGCAACTTCTCTGACATAAAAGCTGAAACTCGCTTCAAATCGCTGACTCATCAACAGCAATGTCATGACACACTTTGAAATGAACACCCAGTAGTGACGACCAGTATATGTCAAGCATATGGTAATTCGATCTTTTATTGTTACTTGAGAGCAAGACACACCTGCAGAAAGAGTTTATAGTATGATGGACAACACCTCTTCTCACATAGAAGAAGATAACTCTTTTTCGGAGCTGGATAACAACCCAAACGCTGACAGTCATACTTCTGTCAATAAGACAACGAAGAATTGAACACATCAACAGTAACATATGGTATTACTGTTACAATTTTCTATTAAATTTCTTAATTACAGACCCGTGCTTCTGTATCCATTTCCAAGCAGGTTTGACATAAGTGGATACATTACTTCATTATGTTCGATTAAAGGTATTTATTATTTCAGTGTTAAGTTTAGTTCCTTTTACAAAAGAACACTATTTTATATTGGTATGACAAGGAAACGTTATAACTCAAATAGTATTGTTTTTAAAATTAAGCATGGTACTGCACCATTGAAATAAGTAACATACGTATTGCGATTCTTTCTTAGCCATCAAGTAAAAAACACGACTTACATTTTGTAGGCCAGCAAGTTGCATCTCATTGTCTTGGCAATCAGCATTGAAGTTTATATGATGAGATGTCACATTCTTAGAATCGAAGCTACTGCCTGAAACGTAAGATCCCCATTTCCTCGTTAGAAAGTTATGCAATACACAAACTGCCACCACAAGATAGCAAATTTTATTAATGGCTACATTTACATGTGTATGCAAAATTCTAAATCTGACTAATCAAGCCAAGAACATTTTCAACAACGTTATTTCCTTTTGATATTCTGTAAATGTAATTGAAGATATGCCCATCATGGGTAAGGTCTCTTTGAGGCAAAGGTTTTAAGATATGGTAGCGCGAAGCAAATGGTTCATCGCCCATAAACACGAATTTTAAATCTGCAACATTATCTTCAGTTTCAGGCAAGCTGAAAAAATGTGGTATGATCCAGGAATTCACAATTTGATATCTGTCGTTCTTTCCCACATCCACATACAAGAATAATTCATACTTCGTGTTTACGATTGTGAGAAAAGAATACTGTACAAGTTCTTATAATTAATTGTAGTACAGTGCTCCTGTTTGTGGCAGTGGTACAATGCGAATGTGTTTCCCATCCATGGCATGTCCATAGTTAGGAACATTGAGGCATGAGTTGAAGCATTCAGCAATTTTTCTTCTATATTTGGTAGTTGAAAAGAAACACGAGTTTATTTTGAGAAATTATTTTCTCTCTCAATTGTTCATGTATAATTTATTACTGAAAATTTTAAAAAAATTATTCATTGCAACGTCCAATAAAATAATTTCTATAGAAAAAATGATTTGTGTGCAGAAGGGCATGTGTCATAATTTTAATGTTTTTATTTGTTTTTTCTTTTCTATACAAAATGTAAGAGATTTGTCCATCATCCAAAATAGCAAAGAGACCATTAACTACTCATGAATCAGATGAGTCAGAACAAGTGGCATTTATGAAAACTTGTACAGAATCTTAAAACAGTGTGGTGACCTGTCAGAAAGTGCAGCTTTCGGAAAATTTATTGCAACAAAATATGCAAAGTTAAACAAAGTTCAACGAATATATGTGGAAAACCTAATAAAAAACGGATTAAAAAGGGCATAATAAATACATGAACAGATTGCACCAGTTTTACAGAAATGCAACCGCCATTTTAGCCCAATTCCCTAAATGCATACCCACATACTTTCTTCTCGTCAGCTGCGATTTCATCTACAGCTTCAGTTTGTTAAGAAACACAAGATCGTAGGACTGTATTTGTCGAATTTTTCGAATATAATAATTATGTTGTGTTGAATAATAATGCTTTAATAAAACAATCAAATAAATTGCTTGTTTTCATTTACCTTCAAATTATCTATGTACTGAACTAAAAATCGTGTTAACTGTGAAATCTTACAAGCAAACGTTCTGATGGGGGCAGATAAAAAAGTTAAATTTTTTTCTTCCATCATGTTAATAATGTCAAAAGAAGTGCTTATACAAATTTTGACCACTCGACCGCAATTACGAGGCCGTCCAGAAAGTGATTTTCCCTGGGGCTGTTTATAGAAAAAAGCACAATTTCATGGAAATATTTATTGAAACAGATACAGCAATTGTTACGCTATTTGTCAACATATCCCCGACTGGAATTGAAACATATGTCATACTATGGAATCAATTTTTGTGTTGTAGAAGTCAGCCGCCTCAGATTGGAACCAGCATTTGACTACGTCTGCACCTCTCTCTGTCGATCTCATGATATGAGAAATGTCTCAATTCCGATGGAAAATATGTTGAAAAATAGCTCAACAATTGTTGTGTCTGCTCCAATAAATTTGTCCAATGAAATTGTGTTTTTTTTCTGTTAGTGGCCCCCGGTGAATTAATTTTTTTACGGCCCTCGTAATTGCGGTCGAGTGGCCAAAATTTGTATAAGCACATCTTTTGACATTATTAACATGGTGGAAGAAAAAAATTTAACTTTTTTATCTGCTCCCATCAGAATGTTTGCTTGTTAGTTACTCTGTACCGTTATTTTTCCTCTTCTCAGTTTGATTCTAAACAAGATAGATACCACTTTAAGGAATGAATGTTACTTACCTTTAAATAATTCTCCTTTAATCGCATTTGTTACTCTTCTCAGATTGATTCTAAACAAGATGATAGATACTACTTTAAGAGATGAATGTTACTTTGAATGTTACTTACATTTAAATAATTCTCCTTTAAAACTTCCTACAGAACTTTGCATGTTTCCAGTATAATGTGTCCCAAGCCTGGGCAGAAATTTCTGTTGTGAACTTAATTAAGGTCGTTGTCGTTATACTACATCCAGTGATGAGGAAAGCGAGGAAATGGCCAATTCATTCTCCATTAATGGTCAGTGTAAGATTAGATTAGAAGTTCTTCGACTCAATAAAATGACACGTTTACCAAATGCAAATGTAAAGTAAAATATCCACATTTTCAGAGTTTTGTTATGAAAATTTCTTGTATATTGAGTTCAACCTATTTTTGTGACCAGTTTTCTCCTCAGTTGACCATTGCAAAATCAAAATCATAGACGAGAATTTATTCCACCAGCTCACAATTGGAATATCTAGACATAGCTTCAAATTTTGAAAACTTTATTTATTTATTTATGTTCATAACAGGGCAAAGCCTCAATTATAATAGACAATACAAATATTTGCGTAGAACATGAAAAAGGATATGAAACAGATACAGGTATAAATACAAATGAAAACTTGTAGGTTTAGGTAATGAAGAAAGATAAATATGCCATTAAATTTTAACTGTTTTGGAATTTTACATGCTTATTTCATTTTATTAATTTTTAGAGCAATAATTTAAATTAGGAGCACAGTTATGTTTCAGGTATTTGTAAAGAAAGTGAATCACTTAATTTCTGAAACTGAATATGCAGCAAACCTTAACACAGTCAACTGGCATGGATGAGAATACACCTAGGCAGAGGTAAGATGGATATAGTGCTAGGGAACTGAACCTCCCATTCAGAATAATAAAAAATATATCGTAGTGGAAAATACAAAAGTTTAAGACATTTTCTTGGAACTCTTTGCGTGCTTTCTTAAGTTATATGCCTTTAATTGGATTAGAAAACAATTCATTAAATTGAATAACACTGTCTTGTCAATAATAAACTTGTACTTACAGAAATGCGTATTCTCGCAGTTTATCGCAATCTACTGTAGATAAAGGGCACATATTTCTCTCACTGTCAAGTGCTGATTATTGAAACATTGGATAAACGCGACAATGAGGCTTTCCTTAAAACAGCCATGCCTCCCGAAAAGTCGGCATTTTCCCAATGTTTGAGCTTTAAAATGGTTCCGTCATAAATATAAAATACCGTTATTTTTCTTTTCTTTTTTTATATTAATGACTAAAATACATACAACGTATTCTTGCGTGCTTTATTGGGTCTACATATGTACGTTTCGTCTCTATTGGCCGTCCCTCAGCTCTGTATTTTTGAAGAGAAGTCAGGTAGGCCTATGTATGTTTTTAAATTACAAAACTTTGGCCGGTTCTTTTTCTTCTATTTTTTTTATCGAGAGTCTTAGTTCTTGTTCATTGTTCTAATGTTTGAAATTAATAGTATTTCTGTAGTAATCTCCATAGTATTGTTGGTGCAACCTCTTCTTCTGCATATAAATTATAGCGTATAGCTAATATAGTGCGACGAAATCATCTATGCCAGTACGGTAAGAGTTTCATTTTTCTGGGACATTATGTTTCTTTCCAGGGACATCGAAAGACTTTACGCTCCCTTAAGAAACTTAAGTGAAAGTAAGTTATTTTCTTTTGTCTCCCCCTTCATATAACTGTAAACGTCCGCAATAATATCCCTATTTTGTGCAGTGTTTTCCTTTCAGTTTTGAAACTGTAGGAGTCATAATGACTTTAACAATATTGTCACAGTTACAGACTAGTAATACATGCAATGTGGTGGCCGAGTGGTCAGAACTTCTGCCTGCCACACAGGCGGTATGGGTTCGAGTCCCGATCCGGCTTGGGATTTTTCTTGCTACAAATCCATAGAGACACTGTGGCGGGCGAGGTCGCAGTTTGGATTTCTCTCTGGCTTCTCCTGTTTCAGGCATCTACGTCACTCTGTCTGCTCTCCATTCCTGTATAATTCCACAGCATTCCCCGAACGCAAGCTCGTAACCTGGATATGCAGCGGACATTGGTGTAGTCAGACGGTGTGGGTTTGGGAATACGCCTAGCTTGACGGTTACCGGTAGCGTAATAGATATTCTAGATCGCAGTGCCTCCTTCCCGAAATTCAGTTCTGTACTAGTGTCATCAGAACAAAGTTACCAGTACGGATGTTTTAGTAGGGTTTCGCTTGTGGCAGATTAAGGTCCTTCTGAATCCCTTGTAGGATTTTGAAGACAAATGTTCTCGTCTTATAACCTTATCTTGGCAGTTAAAATCTTGATTAAACTGGTGTCCGTCCTAGAATCCAGAGTTCACATTTCACGTATAAGATGCGAAGTCATGTTTGAAACACTTTAAGATAGATCACACTTATCTGTTCTTATACAAATAAGACACTACAAGAAAGAATGATCCGCCTGAACACCTGTTCCACAGCACACCTGTGCATAAGTGCAGATAATGGCTATTTTTCTACGTTATCTTCTTCATTGAGAGGTCGAAGAACCCTAACTCAGTAACACGGCACTCATGCAAGCAGATCCTTGAACTATCTTGATCCCTTGCATCCAGCTTAATCGACATTCACAGGTCAAGAGCCAATGATATCTTGTAGTTCTGAGTGGTTTTCGTGAATAATGTATCACATCAATTAAAGTATAAATGCCGTCATATTTTTATTTGTTTAAGTAGAGAAATTAAACCGATAACTGCATGTTTTACTAGAATGTATGAATACCGTACACGTACACTGGGTTTGGAAGAAACAGTGTATTTTTAGAAAATATTTTGAATAAAAGTATAGTACCGGTGTGGGGTAACGGTTAGCCTGCCTGACCGTGAAACGAGCGGGTTCAAATCCTGGCGGGAACAAATTACCTGGTTAAGGTTTTTTCCGGGGTTTTCCCTCAACCCATTAAGAGCACATGCTGGGTAACTTTCGGTGCTGGATCCTGGACTCATTTCGCCGACATTATCACCTTCATATCATTCAGACGCTAGATAACCGAAGCAGATGATAAAACGTCGTAAATTAACCCAAACAACAGTACCGGTACCAGAAGAAAGTAATGGGCCTAGTCTTGATTGTAGTTCTCCTGCATGTAGGCAACAAGTTGCGCAAGACTGTCCACAAATAGTATATACACTGTGAACCGTAAGCAATTTCATTAATTTCAGGGGGTTATTATTTGAGATATTTCAAACAGAAAAGCTTAATACAATTTTTCTCGTTTTTGCTTCCTTTTCTAGATAAAAATTGTTTCATATGAAACATTTCATAGCGTGCTTTGGGAAGACCGTTGATTGAATTCCCAATGTACACAGTCAATTTAAGAAAACAGTGTACAGTAGAACCTCTATTATCCTTGGTAATGAAGGGGGTGGACTGAACGGTTAAGCGAAAAAATCAGATGATCCGTACCATAAAATATTTTCGTAAATTAAGTGAATAATACTTGCATTTCTTAATTTCCTCCATGTTCTTGTGTTTAACACGCTAGGTAGTGAATCAAAAGTTCACTCATTTAAGTGTAGTTGTCAAAGACGGGTTTTTAAGCGGCAAGGAAATTCCTTGTAATGGTTGTCAGCGGGAATATAGGAATAATACAGGTCTCGTGTTGTAGATTTATGTACTTTATACAATTTATTATTGATTTTTATTAAATCGCGTACAGTTGTAACACCAATCTCGTACTCTGATGCGAGATGTGCCACAGTTTCTCTTTCCCCGAACCACTCAATTATTTGCGTTTTTTTTTTTTCGGTACTTAGCACAACACGTTTTCTTTTGACACTCATGGAATATATTTTATATACAAATTCTACAGTACGGCAACTCAAACAGCAGATCATACTGTTAAGTGTCAAGATTTGTAATAACATACTCTAGAAAAAATACTTACTGGTACTAATATAACGTATAGTAGTACTTCATACATATGAAGAAGACAGACTATATATGTATCTGTAGCAAAAAAAAAAAAAGCAAGCGAAAGATAGTCGGATAATCCAGCAATCGGTTAATAGGGTGACGGATAATCGGGGTTCTACTGTATTATGATAGATGATTGAAATAATTTTAGTTTTGTCTTTTAAATGTACAGAAATTTGATCTGAACAAATGACACGTTGTAAAATTCCTTTGCGGAAGGAAAAGTTATGTTTGTTCAGATCAAATTTCTGCATATTTAAAGGCAAAACTAAATTCCTACAATCATTTATAATCATAACACACTGCTCTCTTAATTTGACTGAGCATACTGTATTGGAAATTAAATTAATGACTTTCCCAAAACACGCTATGAAATATTTCATATAAAAAATTGTATCTCGAAAAGGAAGCAAAATAGTAGGCCTACTACATCTCACTTGACGATAGCCTCCGTGTCAGGGGGAAAACAATTGTTTGTACGCATCTGAAGTCTGATTAGTGTAATATGTACTAATCGGCGGTGTATGCAATGAAGAGGGTAAAAACTGGCCACCCTACCCCATTATCTTCTGGCCTAGTTGCCTCATAAGTGGTTACCACATTGGTATCACTTATGAGGTTCAGGCCTGCCTTCGGACAGTTGACTGCACGTACGCAATGCGTTGGGTCTAGAACTTAGCAAATTTAGGTGCCCCATTTCCTTTTTTCTGGCACTGTACATCAATATACAATTCGAACCCAATAGTAATCTCAGTATAGAGATGTAGAGATGCTTATCGAACGGGACATGGAGCATCCATAAGCACTTCAACCGAAATAGTTGTTTGCACTCGTGATGGAATGAGTTGCGTGCCGACTGTGCTGCTCTGCTAAGCCGGCTCCACTATCCGCCATGCTAAGCATTGCTCTCCAGCTTTCAAATCCATATACCATACCTCTAAAAAAAAAAAAAAACTATTTCCAACTAAAGATTGAAGTAGACGTAAACAAAACCGAAATGTATTACTCCGCAATCGCAAGCTAGTTACCGAAGCAGCCACCAGGGCGCATTATTTTCAGCAAGTGAGCACGCAGGGCAGCCACCGTCTGATATATTGCAGACATTTCAACACATTCATTGAACTAACCCGTAAAACGCTCACAGGGGGTTAATATTTATTATTTCTCTACTGGGAATAGTGGATTTTAATTTTCTGTAGATTCGTGATTAAATGTTATTCTTTGAAGAGTGGAGAATTTCTTTAATTCTACAGAAATTTATTTGAGGTTGACAACACTGAATCTCGCACTGTGTTATACTAGCTGTGCTGATGTGCTCTGTGAAGCTGCAAGTCACCTTGGGAGGGATGTAATGCCTATTACGCATGCGCGTTGCCATAATACACGTTACAATGGTTTAACACGCAATGTCTGAAACTACTAATATAAACATGTTGTTTAAATCGAAAGAAAGTGTTCTTATAAGAATGTTCAATTCACTCGTATTCCATGTATATTATACATTTTATTATTTTAGAAGGAACTATTTTAATATGAGGAAGAAGATGACAAGCATGAGTTTGGAGGCGTTGTGCGTCCAATAGCCAATCAGGAACCATTAAGCCACGTGCATTTATTTACATTTACTTCAATCTTTAGCTGGAGTGGTGGTCTGCTGTACCTCGCAGATCTATATGAGTCGTCATACCCACGTCAGAGGTTTGATCCATAGGGTCTTCGGTGCATTTTATACATATCTATGAATCGTCTAGAATCCACTGCCACTGCAGTCTACCTACCATTCCATCGTAGCGGACGGCCGATTCGACCTCACGCAAATACAGGAGATTGCCTATTTTTTGGTAAGAAGATTATAATGAAAGGGGAATTGTGGTGACAGTTGGTGGAATCACGAAGGCTGAACAGGAGAACCCCCTCAAAAACACACAACCTTGATTTTGTCCACCACAAATGCAACTCCGAGATTTGAATTCAGGTTCACGGTTGCCAACTAGGTATCAAGGCGGATCGGCAGTAGGCTAAGCTAACTTGCACTTGATGGTGTCTCATTAAACGGATCGGGGTTCAATTCCTTGCAATTATTATGAGATTTCGTATTTTCGCAGCTCTTGCCGATCAAAGAAGTAACGCAGGCCTGTCAACATATGAATGTACGTGATAAGAGAATGCAGCTGTGTTTTCCAGTTTGTGATAACGTTTCTCCTCCATGAACTGTACATACTGTGGGCGTGCATGACATTATAACATGGAAGAGAAGGCCTCATGGCCTTAACTCTGCCAGGCAAAATAAACCTACTACTACTACTACTACTACTACTACTACTATAACATATAAATTCAGAATATTTCCACTGATATAACTCTCAATTTTCCAGAGCTCGAGTACAGTAAAAAAATGTTAGACCCAAAAATTTTGCCGCCCCATGCGTAAATATGGCCCTGTTTCCAGTGCTTTTAATGTAAATATTCTAAGAATATTATTGTAGGCCTATTTACTTTATTACAAATAATGCGAACCAGTGAATAGATTTTTGGCCTGGAGTGCCCGTTTTCTTTTGGAATACGAAAAGCAGTGGCGGCTGATTGACTGAGGCAAGTGAGGCCGGGTCTCAGTCACTTGGCTTAACTGAAATCAAATTTTGTTTTTATGTAATGTATTAGTTATTTGAATGAAGCATATATCGCTGTAGAAGCATTTGAAAAATTTGTGATGTAGATAGACCTGTTTTGCAGTAAAATTTGTTCCTGAGGCCAGGATCGCTCGTGCCGGGTCTGGCTTGTCATGTATATAGACCTGTTTTGCAGTAAAATTTGTTCACGAGGCCAGGATCGCTCGTGCCGGGTCTGCTTCTGGATTTTCGTTTGTCTTCGCGGGCTTTTGAGGTGGGGCTTTAAACGTTGTAACTGAGGCACAATTCGTCTGGCCTGGTCAGGTTTCACTCCTCTCAACCATGGGCCGGCCTCAAGGGTAGAGTGGGGTGGGAATAGGGTGACTTGTCTTCCTAAATAGGCCATAAATAACAAACATTCCAGCTCTTTGGCAGGCAGAGACCCACACTATTCTCTCCTCTTATGTCTTAATTTATGACTTAAGCAAGGGTGTTGTACTATTGTACTTCGTGTAGTGAATCTGGGCCAATGTTGTTATGTATTTCGGGAAAATATAAACAGAAACAAATGCCAGAAATAATGCTGGTGTAGTTAATTCATTGTTAGAGTGTTCTTTTTCGAGAAGAAATAATATTGAAAGAAAGGAAGTTTTAAATAAAGAGAGAGCCGACCGAGATACCTATGACATCGCTGACAATTTTTCTGACAGATAATCTTAAAACGCGAGTTTCTATTGCATCCTGGTATGGGCAACATAAATGGTTAAGTGGTAATGTGGTGCAAAATAAACTTCTTTGTTGGCCTTGTTTGTTGCTGTCAAAGGAAAAAAATAAAAAGGAAAGAAAGAAAGGGAAATTTCAACACATAATATGGGTTGCTTCATCACACTGAAACAATCACTGAAACTCGCAGCATAACAGCTTATTTGGTGAGTGAAATTATTATTTTTCATTACTAGTAATAATAATAGACTAATAATAATAATAATAATAATAATAATAATAATAATAATAATACAGTAATAATGATATTAATAATATAACAACAATAATAATTCATATCATAAATAAACATTTTCTATCGGAAGCACTTTAACCAGTTGCATCTGGCCTCACCGAGGATTTGGATCACCGGCCGCTACTGACGAAAAGTGGTGTCAATTCGGTGAACAGAAATATAGTAATCTCTTCCCTAATCCCATGAGATTTTTCGACATTACACTAGACGGAAACAAAGTAAAATTCTACTAAAGTCAGGGGCGACGCCAGTCGTGGAACTGAAATTAAAAAAAAAAAATTCTTCAACGCGGAATTTTACCACAAATGTTATAGGAACTTCCAGGCATCGACCCCGGTTCAGCTAAGGAGAAAACACGAAACCTTACGTCATTACTTGAACGTGTCAAACACCCACGCCCTACACTTATGTCACTATTCGTCCAAGCTATACTCGATTAGTAATAGACTTAATTTTTCAACAAGATACTGTATATAAACTTTTATCGAAATCAAATTGTTGTATCCTTTGTAGCTTGTAAGTTCATTCATATGGAGGCCTATATATACTTTTTGCTGGTTGAGTGGAAGAGAAGGCCTTACTGCCTTAACTCTGCCAATTAAAATAAATCATTATTATTATTATTATTATTATTATTATTATTATTATTATTATTATTATTATTATTATTATTATTATTATTATACTGTATAAACACATCATTAATAATGTACAGTATGTATTGTACAATTCTTCAAGGTGGTGGCGGATTCTTCGCTCCTTCTAAATTGACGTTTGAGGGAAAACTTCGGTAGAGAGGGTTTGCTGCGCACAGTCCGTTGCTTACATAATAGCTGATAAACAGAGGCGTGGAATTGGTTCCAACGAAGATACAAGGTCAAGGGGATCTGAACGGCGCTGCATGGCTAGTTTATTCAGTCTGTCTTGTGTTTCGTAGCAGACTGGACGCGCAATGGGGCAGTTAAGCGCAGTCGACAAAGTTATTGAATATATTGTAATAAATTACCGCTGGGTATTCGTGTGCTTCTTCTTACTTCCAGCTTCTCTACTTTATGAGATTTATAATTATGGAAGGAACTGGATCGTGGTTAAATTGAACAGTGCGCCAAAGTTACACGACAGGAAGGTCAGAAGAGTACAGAAGCAGGTAGTACATTTAAAGAACACTATTTGTAGTGAAATATTAGCCCATATTTAATTAACTTTGACTCTAACTTATAATAATTTTCTTTTCAATGACCCCAAAAAAGAAGTGTCAGGTATGTATGACATACGACAAATTTTGTATAATGTATGACTTATTACAGTACAAAAAAGGATTTATTTACAAATAAGCTACTATATACTGTGTTCTTGAATGTACCTATTGGCCATTTGATAGAAATTTAACTTATGTAGATCTATTCAGATGTGAACAGTGTGTGCTCAAATGGAAGAGAAAAAATTGTTCACGTTATTAGGACTACACGATAATGCCAGTTATAAAAATGTTTCGTCTGTCGCTTTATCGCTATGAAGAACATGGTAAATACGATATAAAACTAGTAGAACGTGCGTCCACTAGCAAAACTGTGTCTATAGCTGTCACGAGCACAGGTGAAGTGAGCTTACGCGAACATCATCTTCCTTGCCAACTAGCCAATCAGAGCGCTCGGATACTGTGAAGGTCACGACAGCAATGTTAAGTTCCTTTATCCACATTTGGAATTTGCTTATAGTAGTCTATTGTTCCAGCCGCAGTTTCGTGGTCTAAGTTGTCATGTTTCGGATTGACGATACGAAATGCGCGCTGGTTCGAGTCTCCACGTGGGGAGAAATTTTCACATTAAGTTAAGCTAGTGCAGGGGGCCGTGCCCATACAAGATCGTGATCGGAAAATGAAAATGGGGAGCTAAAATGAGTAGCGTAATCCGGTCTAGCGCACCAGCTGCAACTGTTGGTAGATCAGTATTCTCACTACACGTTATCTCCGAATTTCAAAAAATAAAAATATACACATTAAAATACAGTGCATCCCGAAAGAGAATTGCTAGTTTGGGGAACACTTGAAAAAATAGCTCAACAGTTGTTGTATCTGTTCCAATAAATTTTGCTCTCGTAATTGCGCTCGAGTGGCCAAAATTTCTACAAGCATTTGTTTTAACATTATTAACATGGTGGGAAAAAATAATTAACTTTTTCATTTGCCCCCATGAGAATGTTTGCTTGTCGGATGTTCAAATTACGATTTTTTATAGTTATTTTACGACGCTTTTTCAACTGCTGTGGTTATATAGCGTCTGAATGAAATGAAGGTAATGTCAGTGAAATGAGTCCAGGGTCCAGCACCGAAAGTTACTCAGCATTTGCTCTTGATGTGTTGAGGGAAAACCTCGTAAAAATCTCAACCAGGTCGCAATCAGGATTCGAACCCGGGCCCGCTGGAATTACGAATTAAACTGCGCGGAAAGGCTTCTATCGAATTCACAAAGTACTGTAATATGTTTCTAAAGGGCTATGTCTTAATAATTTCAATTTAGATATGCACTAATAAGGGATAAGTCATTCCTCACCAACATTCGGTATTGTAACAAAACTCAATAGTGGTATAAAAATCAATAAACTGCCCGTTATGTAATAATAATAATAATAATAATAATAATAATAATAATAACAACAACAATAAAAATAAAGTAGTGTCTTGTGTTATTCTGAATAATTTCGTAATTTACTCATGTTTTATATATGGACCTGATTTGTTGAATGACTTTCCTCTTAGGGATCACATTTTATAGTCGCCTACGGGGCCTGAAACGTGCGCCACGTCACTGATACGTCCCTCGAAATATAAGCCAGCCGCCGCATTAAGGCTGGTTCACAATAAACGGAGAATGGAAACGATAACGAGAACGGAAACGGAAATAATGTTAAAATAAATGCATTTAAATACGAGCATTCGCAACAGTTAGTTGTGAATGCCCACATTTAAATACATTTATTTTAACAATATTTCCGTTCTCGTTTTCGTTGTCGTTTCCATTCTCGGTTTATTGTGAACCAGCCTTTAAGCATTAAGATTTCTCTTTTATATCTGAGTCGATTGCATAGTAAACCTAGAGCCCTTCTGAAAATGATTAATCACTTTCAATGTGTTGCAACTTCATGTAAGTTTGACATGTTGGGACTACGCCCTTTCAATTTACATTTTGGATTTTGTAAAATAATATCTACTAGCAGGGGCGGCTTTCGAAGAGGGGCTGTGGAGCTGCAGCACCCCCAGACATTTGTGGCTCTTGTCTCGTTTTATGGTGTGAAATACATTTATTATACAGTCTTTATTTAGCGGCTCGAATTAAAAAAAAAAAAATCGCTCTCAATGACATGCACGCAATCGTTAGTGAAGTCACTTCCTCCCCTGGTGTTGCCAGAGCGAAACCAGAGACAAGGACTATAGGGTGAAGTCACTTCCTCCCCTGGAGCTGCCAGTCTCGTCTCGGATGATTTGCGCGTTAGTTTTACTCGTCCTCCCTACTGCCCCTTGCAGAGTTTCCAGACGCTGCAAAATTTGCAGCAGTTTGTCAGTAGCGCGCAGTTTTAAATACATTTTCTTTAATGTTGTGAGTATAACATGTGCAACAATGTTTAATTCTGTACAGTATTTACAGTCTATTCAGTTCAGTACCTTAACAATTCAGGAGAAATGTGAAATTAAGTGCCCATCAGTTAAATCTCATAATGGAAAGAGCCGCTAAACAAAATACAAAGGCGTGCATATTTTTGGATAATTTATCCAGTATCTCTGCTTTCTTCTCTCGATCTCCACACAGTCTGTATTAGATTAATGTGTTTCAAAGACAATTCCATCAGCTGGGGCAACAAGATGGATTTAAAATAAGAACAGTAAATGTTCTTCATGAGAAGAAGGAGCCATTGCTAGAATGTTTTCAAACCATAATGGAATCTGAAACATCTGACATCACAATAAATGAGGCAAGCGCCCTGGTGCGTACTCTTGAATATCCTGAATTCAATTTCTGGCTCAGTTATTTTTTTCATTTATTGATGTATCATGTATATATATTATACAACCAACTACAACATCGCCAGTTAGATATTTCTAAGGTTCAAATCTGCATATAAAAAAATTAAATTATGGTTTATTTAACGACACTCGCAACTGCAGGGGTTATATCAGCGTCGCCGGTGTGCCGGAATTTTGTCCGCAGGATTCTTTTAAATGCCAGTAAATCTACTAAAATGAGCCTGTCTCATTTAAACACAAGTTATAAGATAAGGCGCATGGAACTAATCTTTAAATAAAGTAAGTTGCTTGGTTTATTTTTGTATGCAGCCCCCCTTAATTCAATACCCACGAGCCGCCACTGTCTACTAGAGATGAACAAAACTAACTCCCGGTCTAGCTTCCTGTATTCATTGCATTTGTCTTTCGAGTCTCGTCTCGCCATTCTCTTGCGCTTCGAGTCTCGCTCATCATTCTCGAAATAGCATTTGGTCAGCATGGAAAGATTTCGTAACTTTGAATAACATACGGTACATCATTGAAATAAATAAAATTATAAATGTTAAAATGAGACAAAAAGACAAAACAGAACAGTATCTTAGTTATCAAAATGTTCTGGTTTTATTATGTGATATTACCTATGGTTATGTAAATAGAAAAAAAAAACATTCTCAAATAAATTTGCATTTCTAAGAAACATAAAACATACGTAACATTAATATCTTTTTACTTGAGATTGCACACTTGATCTCAAACATATGAAAAGAAAATTCCTAGCCTTTCAATAAGGGCCTAGTACCGTAATTAAATAAAGACTGGGGAACGGTTTATTATATAAGGAAAGGTAGAGATGATTTTTAAAATAGACTACTTGATTATTTATACATATATATATATAACAATTGTCAAAGTAGATATAAGTTCAGTCTGGTATAAACAACTGTGGCGATTCAAGGCTGCTTGACGTTCGGGATTTCGGGAGTGATCAATGTCGATGTCTCGAAACACTCGCAAGCAGTCTTTACGTCAACGACGCGAGTTTTCGGCTTTGCGGGCGCTGTTAATCTTGCTTTTTCGATCGTTGTTCATCTCTAATATCTACAATATAAAAAATTATTCATCCTCCAATTCATCCAAAATCAACATGTTTTTACCTTTTGCAGCGCCATTGTTGTTTTTAATACCTATACCTCTGAACACAACTGAAGTAATAATTTTCTTTCTGGAAGCATATGTTTTGTTTTAAATAAGAATGTTTCTATGAGAATGTATTCTTCCATTTAAATCTAAGGCTTTTGATGAATCATCTCAGGTTTGTGGACTTACTTGGGAAATTAAAGTTCTTTTTATATTTTTTTTTATTTTTGGGTTCATTAGTTTAAATGTATATACTTCTTATTTTTCATATTGATGGCTTCTGCAAACTTGTTAGATTTATTATACACAACGTGTATATGAAAAATAGTTCTGTGTCTGTTGTGGATAATAAATGTAATAAGTCTGCAGAAACCATCAATATGAAAAATAAGTTCACATTTAATGTAATGAATCCAACTCGAGCCAACCTTGCATAGGTTTCGTCTTGTGGACTGAAGCAGAATTGAGGTGCTCAGAATAATAATGGCAGATCGCAACCGAAGTTCACTTTGAGAAAAATTACATTTTATATTTGTTTTCAAAGCTCTGCGAATTTTTACATTAAGACTTCGTTTCTTCAGGTTGTGTTAAATATGATGTTTAAAGTTTACCTGCAAATTCTTGAGCCTCTGTTTTCTGTGCCTTTTATTTAAACAGAGTAGGCTATATGGAAATTAAAAAAAAAAAAAAAAAAGATAATGATGAGTATTCTTTATGTATATGTGTATATATATATATATATATATATATATATATATATATATATATATATATATATCAAATTAACTAATCCAACTTCATTTCCATATTTTCACATTCGTCTGCAACATTAACACTATCATGAATAAGATTTTTATAAAAAACATGGTAAAGGTAGGTGGTTTCATCAGATCATTGAAATTAACTTTTTTTTTTTTCTTTCTTTGCTCACGGCATTAGACTTTTACAAATTAGTTCCAAATTTATATTCAGAAAAAAGATGTTGACGGTATATACACGGCATTAGAATACAAATTTGGAACTAATACTTTTTTTGAATATGGACAAAATCTTCTCTGTTGATGTTATAAAGAATGAAAGGGTTTTTTTACCCTTGCTGCTTTAATGACATCACACCATTGTTCAGGACTGTACACACAGCGCATCTTTGTTTTCCCCTTCTCAATAGCTGCAAAATCCTTATCAATGTCATGTATGAGCATTCTAGTACAAAACATCTATGTATGATTGAATTGAAAACTTTCATATTTACTAAGTAAATCCAAAGAGCAATATCAAAACCCTTTTTTGTCCAGTAAAAAGTATTAATGGAGCCATCATGTTGACTACAACGTCATGAATTTGATGTAGACGCAAACAAAAGGCCACACAGTTGGAATATGCCATTTATTCACTGAGAAAGTTTTCTTTTCCGGTAAGGACTAATTTTCAATATAGAATATGAGAGCTTTGGCATATCCCAATTAATCTGATATTCCACCATATGAAAGGTAAATAGCCTGAGTATACATTCGTATACCTATCTCAAAATTCGAGGTAGGCTGAAATCTGCCATTATTATTCTGAGTGTCTCAATTCTGCTGGAAACTCCAGTTTTGTTTCTGAAACAAAGTTGTTCAGGCCTTCCATTAGAGGCTTCAGTACTGTACTTTCATACACTTTTTCACAGTCTTAAGCCCCTTTGCGCAGAAATTAAGCTGAATGGCACCAGAAAAACAAACTCCTCACAGGACCTTGAACAGGGATGATTGCCCTTCTGAAGTTTTAGAACTATTTCATGGGCTTTCCGAGAATTTGATTCGCACATCCTGTTGTTTTTTCATCAGTGAAGGAAATTTTTCGATGTTCATTGTTCACGTGCCACTGCAGGAAGTGTCCCCACATCAGCTCCCTCTTCTTCTTTGCCTTTTGGGTCAGAAAATATCTGGTACTCCGTTGGTAATCTAAGAGTCCAAGGTCTTCACCAAGTAGCCTGAACAAAGATCTTCTTTAAATATTGAGCTCTCGAGCCATAACAGGTATTTTCTGGATAGTATTTTGGCAAATATAAATCATCACAGTAATTCCTGGATATGATTTTTGCAAATAAAAGTCATCATGGTAGTTTTTAAATATGATTTTGGCAAATACAAGTCATCACGGTAGTTTCTGGATATGATTTTGGCAAATATAAGTCATCACAGACTACAGCACTGTTGCTATCCTTACAGTTCGAGGGTGACCAATCCTCGAGCGATCCTTGAAAAACCTGGTCTCAGTGAACCACTGGATGGTCCGGGAAACAAATACATGATTTATTTTCAGCGTTTTTAGGGTTTGGAAAATTTAACTAGCAAAGTTCCGAACCCTATGCAAGGTTATCACAGCAACACGATTTTAGTAGTCCCCCAATTCCATGTTGAAATCTCGATGTATGTGCATTTTCTTTCACGCATACAATCATAATGAAGCCAAATGAGATTCAGCACAAGGGTGTTTTATTGCCCTCAAAACTGGTTCAGACATGTAGAGTATGCAACAAAATTTGTATTAGTGTGACAAGACTGGGCATAATTTATTATTTACTGAGAGACGAGCCAATTTTGTAGAGTCCATTATCTCGAGAATAAATCACCGACACACTTAGGTACAGCTCGAAAGTGACAGATTTTGAACTTCTTAAAAATATATTGTTCTGGTATGCTAATTTTATAACCTGGTAATAAATTTGCAGTTCATTTATACTATACACTGACACATTCGGAATGAAATCGTAACATATTTATTTTTTACTCTTCCAGGTACAAGAATGGAGAGCATCTGGAATGAACACCCCAATGTGTACAGCCAGACCAGGGTGGAAGACAATGTCCTTGAGTAAACCAAGATATAAGAATAAACTCTTCAATGTCAGTGTTAATTTAATAGATATTCTGGAGGTTAATATTAAAGAACAGGTACGATTTCGTCATTTTGATGATATATATCTTTTATTTTATTTGGTTATTCTTAGTTAACCTCTCGGCTATTTAACGGCCTTGTACTGTATCAACTACGTAGTGTCTATAGAATTGATATTAGCGAAATGGTATTTACGAGATGAGTTGCAAGTCCTTCAGTGGGATTACCTGATATTAGTCTTAGGGCTAGGAAAATCTCAGAAAAATTGCAATCAAGTAATCAGCCCAAGCGGGATTCAAACCCATGCCTAAAACTTACCTTCTCCACCTTCTCTTATTTTCCATGAGAGGATAATAATACACAGAATTTCATACTTCCATCGTAATAAAATTTTGCGGAATATATTGCCAGTAGTTCTAACTAACTCTGTATCTTCTATTTTAGACTGTTCGTGTTGAACCTTTAGTAACTATGGGCCAGTTGACAGCAACACTTGATCCAATGGGCTGGACCATACCTATTGTTCCAGAGCTCGACGATCTCACAGTTGGTATGGTCGTTACTTTATAACTTCATAATAATAATAATAATAATAATAATAATAATAATAATAATAATAATAATAATAATAATAATCCGTGGCGTTACAGCCCACAAAGGGCCAAGACCGACCAGCCGGCTGCTGGCCTCATGGCCACATGCCGAAGCAGAGGTGAACGATCATCCAACCGGAATGGCGGTATCATGTGGTTAGCACGATGAACCCCCAGCCTACTTTATAACTTCATTTATTATAATTATGAAAAATACAGAGAAAGTATAAAGTTCCTTTTTGATTTCTTAGCCTGACGCCTTTCAATCGCCTGAAATTTATTATACGAGAGCTGTTTTTTTTTCAACCACAGATGGTCCATAAAAAAAGGCAAGTGTAATAACAAAATGAATTTATTACCAAACATTATGTACAAACATGGTTACTTTTCGACATAATCACCGTGAAGATTGAGGCATTTGTCATATCTGTGGACGAGCTTTCCAAACCTCTCTTCATAGAATGTTGCCGTCAATGAGTTGGCATGGGCCTTAACCATGTTTTGAAACTCCTCATTAGTAGTTATATATGTATATTTAACCTGATAGAGATAAGACCATCAGGCCATCTCTTCCCCTCTACCAGGTGATTACAACTGCAATATTACGAATACGGTTACAATTATGATTACAATTAATATTAAATTTAAAAATAGAATGAACATTCAAGTACTAAAAGATTAACTGATTAATAAAGGCTAGGCAATTTATTGTAGAAATTAAGAACAAAGAAAGATTTTTTTTTTTTACTCAAGTAAAAATTAAACCTAGAATAATAAAATTACATAGTGATGAAATTACCGGATATTGAAATATTTTGTGCTAGAATAAGAGAACTATTTACAAGAAGCCATGTCTGAACGAGTCTCAATTACAGACCAAATGCCTAGTAAGTTTGCGTTTGAATTCAATTTTATTTCAACAATCTCTGATGCTAGCAGGGCTATTGTGAAAGAGGATGAGTATGAGGAAGTGCGATGGGATGGTACTGTTAGTATTGTTTCATGGCGAGAGCGTGTGTTCAGATTATGGTGGGAAGAAAGGTAAATGAAGCGAGACGACTGGTATGAAGGCATAGAAGAGTTAAATATTTCGAAGAGAAGGAGAAGTGAATGTAAATTTCTTTTCTTATCGAGTTTAAGCCAACCTATTGCTTCCAGGGATGGCGTAATATGATCATATTTGTGAACATTGCTTACAAAACATAGACACAAATTATAAGCACGTTCAAGTTTCGATTTGTTGGCGTTGGAAAGCTCAATCAGTAAAATGTCGGCATAGTCAGAATAGGGCAATACAAGCATCTGCACAAGGGACTTTTTTAAACAACTGCCATCCTAGCTACTTTTTCAGTTCAGGGAAGAGGTGGAAGTCACTCGGCGCTAAGTCGGGGCTATATGCTGGGTGTTCAAACACTTCCATCGAAATTGCTGAAGAAGCTATTGGGTTACAGCAGCGCTATGAAGTCAGGCGTCATGAATCGGAAGAACTCCAGAAGTCAACATGCCTCTTCTTTTGTTTTGAATGGCTCTCCACAGTCGTCATAAAGTCTGACAGTAAACAGCTGCATTGATCGTAGTCTCCGGTTCCATAAACTCAACAAGCAACACATCTTTTTGGTCCCAAAACACGGTAGCCATAACCTTCCTGTTGTTGAAGGTTTGTTTGAATTTTTTCGGTTTGTTTGGCGAGTTTGAGTGCATCCATTGTTGTGACTGCTTTGTCTCGGGGATGACATATTGAATCCAGATCTCATCTCCAGTCACAATTGATTTAAAAAATCTTCACCTTCACCTAATAGACCCTAATGGGTGAGGAACATCAGCGCTGATGCCATTCGGCGACCTTTGTGGTCATCAGACAACATCTTTGGAACCCATCGAATGCTCAGTTTTTTGTAGAGTAGGTATTCTGTTACGATCGTGTAAACAGATGACCTTGAAACTGCAGGAAATTCCATACACAACTCACTTGGGGTAAACCTCCATTTTTCTCGAACCACTTGGTCAACTTGTTGAACAATGCCTTCTGTTGTGACAGGCTTGCATCCTCGTCCCCCTTCATCGTGAACATCGGTTCGGCCTTCTTTAAATTTCTTACATCATTCACGCACAACACCATCATTCATAAAGTTTTCACCATATACTCATCTCAGTCTTCGATGAATTTCCGCTGCATTACTCTCTTCTGCTTGGAGAAACCGAATTACGCTACACAACTCACACTTGGCAGGAGAATCAATCATAGCAGCCATGTTTATGTGCCTGAAACTCAGCTAAAAATGGCGTAATGACGTTGGAAGTGCAGAGGTTATAGTGGAGGAGATTCGCAGTCACCTTCCGAGCATCCCCGCCTCCTACCATTTGATTGGCTGTTTACTGGCGCCAGTGGCGGCTCCTGCGTATTTCTTAAGAGGAGGAAAGAAGGTAACAGGACGAAATGACACCTTCTTGAGTGAAACGTGCTACAAATTAGCCAACATGCATACATGTAAGACCAGGTAGTGTTGGGGTTGGCCTTCCCTTCTGTATAGCAATAATCTGTTCTTGTAATCTGAGTTTCCTAAATTGTCCATAAAATATAATGTTTTCACTTCCATTTATTGTTGAATAATTGCACAAATTAACAATTACAAGGAAATTCACCTCGCAGCATTTTTCGAGCACGCTACAGCATCACACGTGTTGGAAGAGACTATAGCAACTAACACGTAATCGGAACCACGGAAATGGGAATGGGAAATAATCTGAGGAAAGCGAGAACACTGCACCCACCCACGTGGTCTGTGTTGCCACATGTACATTTTACAAGTTCAGTATCATATGCTTTTGAAGAATATCAGTTCTTGTAAAGTCATACTACCATTATTGTTCAAAGTTGCCGGTGCTCAATTTTTTATATTAAAAATAATGTAGTTTGGAGTACCTACTTACTTTCAATTTCAAATATATTTGTACAAAACTGACAACTTGGTTGTTGCCCTGTCTAGTACACAATGAACGGAAGTGAATTTCAGGGGCCAAAAAGATCTGTGATACTAACGTAGAACTACTTCCTCTTTGTTTTATATAAACACGACTTTAACTTTCAAATATCCTTGAAAGTTTCAAACCATGAATAGTTGCCTATATAAAGTGCAATGAATAAAATTTATTTATAATTTATAAAAAAAAAGCTTATACATGGTGTCTTTCATAGCATTGCGTTAAAACTGTTTTATTGTGCCTCCTCCTAGTTGTGTTATAGTCTGGTTGAATGCAAGATCGTTAGATGGCAGCAGTAGCGAGCTTGCTGCACGACCAGTCGGTTTCTATTTCCCGCCCATGCGCTGATTCAGAGGAGGATCTCCTCCCTCTCTGTTCATTTACTCGCTTTAAAACTCTGCTTCTTTCTCTGGCCGCTAGTGCGCTGTTGTCTATGTGTGCTAACTGCAGTAAAGGAGGAATGGATTGGCTTTCCTCCACACAAACAATCTCGCATCTTTCTCACAGTTTTCTAGCAGCACATGAGCGCGCATCGTCTAAAACTCGATCAACCGAGGTTTTCTTATAGCTGTGAACTTAAAAATTATCGAATCTTCCTTGAATTTCAAGGCACATATTTCATTTGGTTATTTATTTTCAAAAGAAGAAAATGTGAGGAGGACGTTCCTCCCTTCCCTCCCCCGAGGAACCGCCACTGACTGGCACGATCTGAGGTTGAAAAAAAAAAGCCCTCGTAAATAGCAAGGATTTTTGTACGACTCTGAACTTTTACACCTGGGTATATTTCTTCTAATTGACTTTGAAATTAACACATATAAAACATGTTGAATCTTAATACACTCTGAGTTACATACACAACAGAGAAACACTCAACTCCTAATGAAATAACTGTCTCACTAGGCTTACTAACGCAAACTTGTATGGTTACGTCACCACCAACCTAGGATACCCCCACACAGCAATGAGCACCGCACTCGATGATTGCATGAACATGGTACGCTCATTCGCAATTCAGTGGTTCATCTTGTATCATAAAATACTGAAAGAATTTTTGTTAGTTAATTTATTACATTCTGCTACAATGTAAGATGTTACATTTATAGGTGGATTGGTAATGGGCACAGGAGTGGAATCTTCTTCTCACAAGTATGGACTTTTTCAACACATATGCATCTCTTATGAGTTGGTTTTGGCAGATGGCAGCGTGGTCACGTGTTCAAAGGTGAGGTTTTGGGGAGCTCAGTGTAAAATCTCCCTGTGTAATGCCATTTTCACTTGTCAAATGCTAGTCACTTGGGAGCAGTTCTAGTTGTTTAGTATGAAAGAGACATTTTCGAATTTCTATTACCGTACAAAAGTGACGTTTAAACATGTTACATAGGCCTATACACAGTCCCATTCGAATGTTGCAGCTAAGAAATGTATGTTTCGGTACTGCATTTCCTTTGCTGTGTAAAGTGATTATACTAAGCGAAAAATTTTAAATTGGGAACTAAAAACGTTTTTTGTGTGTGTATTAATCATTTATATCATATGCCAGTTCTTTCAGCAGACTATATAAAGACTAAGTCCTGGGAGAGTGAAAACCCAGATCACATATAACAGATTGATCAGCCTAATGGACTTTCAAGATAACCACTTTATCAATTTCACTGTGCTGCCCTCTAGCGACTGCAAAAAAAGTTACGTTATAACTCTTATGGAATTATATAGAGAAACTGTACTTCAATCTAGCAGTCATTACCAAAAAATGCCTTTTCGACGGTGGAGGCTATGGTGGTTGTTCTCATTTTATGTTGCCATTTCGTAACATGGAAATGATCAATCTGATATATATGTAAAAAGAAGGAAATCTAGTGGAATAGTGAACAAAATTTTACTGAATTTAAATACTATTATAGTCACAATCATGCTATGGTATGAAAGAAAAATTTCACAATCTCGAGCGAGAATCGAACCTGCGACTTCCTGTTCTCCGGTCAGGCGCTCTACCACTGAGCTATCGAGTTCGTCTCACGCGCCTGACCGGAGAACAGAAAGTCGCAGGTTCGATTCCCGCTCGAGATTGTGAAATTTTTCTTTCATACCATGGCATGATTGTGACTATAATAGTATTTAAATTCATTAATATGTCACATCAACGGACGTGTATACGTCACCAAACATCGTAATGATGAAGATTACATTTGTAAAATTTTAGTGTACCACTAAAACTGGAGTATGTACATGGTCAGTAAAGCATCCTTTTTATTCAACTGATGAATTTTTAAATTTTAATTCATGTAATATCAATATGTAATTTATTTTTAACAATGTACTAGGCCTATGTACTGCTTTTTTTTAATATTGACTTTGTCAGTTGCATGTATAGTGCCTAAAGACAATTAATGAATGCTACAAAAATTGACTACCAGTTGGAAAATTCCCATAAGTTTGCATTAGACAGATTGTCCAAACAAGGGGAAATTTCTAGTTCGTCCGCACAAAGACCAACGAAGGTGTTAAAAATCAAACCATATAAAATTAGTATATGTCATGTACTGAAACTGGGTGGTCCTTCAAAAAGGTGTACATTTTGTGGATAATGTTGTGAATAACTACATGACGAAGAAATATACGCATATTTTATTTTCCTCTCTAACGAGGTTTGGTTCCATGGTGAAATGAGCGTTAAGTGACTTCTGCCGATTTTGGAATAGACACCAACGCACTTTAACTGCCAACATAGAAAACAAAAAAATCACACTCAATCGCTCTCACCTTCATCCTGACGGGATAATAAAAGCCTAAACTAACCTAACCTAACCTAACCTAAGTGCGTCGGTGTCTGTTCCAAAATCAGCGGAAGTCACTCAATGCTCGTTTAACCGATTCCATTTCTACAGCTATGTAAATTCACAAAATTATCACTACTGGTCCACTGAGAAACCAGACATTCACGATGTTCCCCTAGATGGCAAAAAAGTCGGTATATTGTGACATGAGTAGGGAAAGAATTATAGGACCATTAAAAAAACAACAATGCTGACAGTTATGTCAATCTGATTTATATATATTTTAAGAGTTGACTCGGATGGAACGAAATTGCGTATTGTTTGAACAGGATTCCATCATTTCTCATACAGCCGACGTATTCCTACAAGAAATTAACGAAGTGTTCCAGGACAGAGTCGTTATTGTTAATCTGTGGCCCCTTGATTCCCCTATTTGACTCCCTGTAATTTTTATTTTTGGAATTCATTAAAAGATAAGAGTAAAGGACAAACTCACGCAACATAAAAGATCTGTCAGTGTTAATGTCAACTATGAAATGGAAGGAGAAACATTCAAAAGTTACGCCAAAACGCAAAGGAAATTGGGGCATAAAAGAATGCCTATGTTAGGTGAGCTCCAAGCCTATTGGCCACTTCTCTCACTTAGAAAATTTCAAGCATAATATCCGTCAGGAGATTGCCTCTATTTCTCGATGGGAACTTGTGTGAGTGATAGAGAACATGTTAACCCAGATATGCCTGAAATATTTTTTTGCAATTTTAGTGTATTTTTCAAATCTCATTTAATGCAGTATATAACTGAAGTATTTGTATGGTGTCGAAACATTCTAGTTGCAACTGGTTGAGCTAGACACAGGTGCCCTTTTAAAAGGACAGTAGGCATGTGAGCATACATTTTGAGGATAATTGTATACTATGCTTACATGAAAGGAAACAATGTAATTGTTGTAATTTACAATTATTATTATTGTTATTATTATTATTATTATTATTATTATTATTATTATTATTATTAACAAATTATTACGTTGTTATTTTATTATAGTTTCTTTATTATTACTACTAATATTTTTCTGAAGAACGATGCATTGTGTTTTAACTCTGGAATGCTTTCGTCATTGAATAGTACCGTATTGCTATTGATATGTAAAAATAAGTAATAGGCGAAAAGAGTGTTGAAGTTTCGAGGAGAAGATTATTTTGGGAGAGAAGTGACGATACATACGAGTATAATGAAGCAATTGCTGTGGCAATGTCGAAAGACAGGTTTCAGTTAATTTTCTAAAATCTACATTCTTATGACAATGACAATTTAGATAGAAAATAAGACCTCTTCCAAAAATACTAAATGAAAAACAATAGAAACTTATGTCCGTTCAATACCTCCCTCCAGAACGTCACCAGTCCTCCACTTGTAAACAGATCTTGCTGTGCAAATCTGGCTTTCAGGTATATCTCCCTGTGAAGCGAACTCGAATAATTTCAAAGGAAAAATTGTTCCGGAGCCGGATATCGATCCCGGGACCTTTAGCTTAGCGCACCAACGCTCTGCCGACTAGCTACCCAGCAACTACACCCGACACTGTCTCAACTTTTCCCTTCATATCCACACACCTCAGTGGGCTGACAAGACGCCAGAAACCCAATTTTGAGTGCACACGAACTCTGTGTGGCATTTGTAGGCTGCATTATAGTGATATATCTGTATTTGAGATGAAATTTCGCCCGTAACATAATTTTCAAACGTAGATAGCATTTCATGCAGGGAAAATTCTCTAAAATTGAAAAAGCGAAAGAATTAAAAAATATATGGGGATATGCCTACTGTCCTTTCAAAAGGACACACAAGTTTTCGTCATTGTCATTTCACAATGAATAGATATTTCGAAGGCATTGTGGTTTCACGTTATATTTATGTTTATTAGGATTCATTTGATCTACAACAATTTGTAAAATAATTCCGAACTGTAAAAACATTATATTGGAGTGTAGGCTTTCACGGCCGGCGTCAATAGTAGAAAAGTTTTCCGGGCTATGAGGCCGTGGTCTGTTGGTTGTGAGACCAAACGTTTCGTTCACTGCTGCGGTGAACATCTTCAGTGGTGTCTATTGCTGGTGCGGCTGGTTCTGGCGCCCTCGGCCACAAGGTGTACAGGAAACCCACACACACGTATAGATATCTACACAAAGATTCCAATCATCATCCCCGGCAGAAGCGTGCAATGATTAAAACCCTCTTCGACCGAGCCATACGGGTTTCTGACCCCCAACATTTAGACCAAGAAATCGACCACCTACATTCAGCCCTAACCGCTAATGGCTACGCCAAGACAGAGTTAAAAAGGGCCTTGAAACCAAGGAAGAAGACGACACCGGAGTCAGGCCAAGACCATACGAAGAGAGGCATGGTGTTCTTGCCCTATCACAAGCAAGTTACGGACCGGATAAGCAAGATCCTCAACCGGCACAAGGTGGACACTATCTTCCTGCCCACCAAGCAGATACGCAACAGCCTACGCTCAGCCAAGGACAAACGCGACAGATTATCTTCTACGGGGGTCTACAGGATCCCGTGTTCATGTGGAGCAGTCTACATAGGGACAACGCAGCGGAGCTTCAAGACTCGGATCTCCGAACATAGAAGAAACTGCCGCCTTGGCTACGTAGATAAGTCGGCTGTAGCTGAACATGCTTATCTGGAAGGCGAACATAAAATTAGGTTCGAAGACACCGATACACTCAGCGACACACCACATTTTTACGCGAGGCTACACCGAGAGGCGATTGAAATATATAAACATAAGAACAATTTCAATCGAAAAGAAGAAGGCCTCAAGGTTAACAAGGCCTGGTATCTGGCATTAAGGAAAACCAACATCAAACCCGCCCGCGTAGCACAATTAAACAACACAAGCTCGGACGCGGAGCGCGTGGAAAACAGCAAACCCGCCCGCGAAGCACATTCGAGCGCGGACCGAGGCGACAACAGCAAGCCCCCCCCCCCCTCCCGCACTATATATACAACGATGCAGCCAGCGCAGACTGTAATCAGCACATGCAGTAGAACCAGCCGCACCAGCAATAGACACCACTGAAGATGTTCACCGCAGCAGTGAACGAAACGTTTGGTCTCACAACCAACAGACCACGGCCTCATAGCCCGGAAAACTTTTCTACTGTAAAAACATTTAACATTCTTATCTGATTTGCGTCTCGGATGCCATGGCTGAAATAAACGAACAATTCTCACGTCCACATCTCAAACTCAACGGTGACCAGAACTCTAATTACCAGTCTTAACACAACTAGCAAGCCTCTAATTAAGACCAGTAATAGTGACACCTGTGAAAAAGTAAATGCATTGACTGTAGAGAGGGTAATTTGAAACATCGACAACTGTCCTTTTAATAGGACAGTAGGCATATCTGGGTTAAACAAAAATGTGAAGAAAACATGGCAGGCATTTCAACATGTTCTTTGTTAAATTGGATGAGTGCATAACATGTTACCAGCAACAACTCAGTGTGCTGTGTGGCCAATAGGTGTACCATTGTTGTGCATGCGGAAACCACCTTGAGGACAGACCACATTAGACTGAGCCACACGGTATTGATATAAATAATTTAAATTATTAAGATGGTAATATTTAGGTGAGGGGTTTGGACTTTTTTCATTGCTGGTTGTCACAATCAAAAAATTAAGACACTTCGTTTCGAAGGGTGGTTCTCCCTTCGTCTTCAGGTGGAAGGAAGTAGGGAAGAGAAAAAAACCTATTGTTGGGATCGTTACGTACAGCTATTCTGTATGACAGAAGACGAAGGGAGAACCACCCTTCGAAACGAAGTGTCTTAATTTTTTGATTGTGACAACCAGCAATGAAAAAAGTCCAAACCCCTCACCTAAACATTAACAATCCACCATTGCTTTCCAACCCCTCATTTAGATCAAGATGGTAATAATCTATTTCTTAATTTTTGACATTCTAAAATTTTAATAGAAATATTTTATTTTTTTTAGGATTCAAACCCAGACCTCTTCTATGCAGTGCCATGGTCTTATGGTACACTTGGTTTCCTTACAGCTGCAGTTATAAAAATCATCCCTGCGAAAAAGTAAGTATGGGATTAAGATTTAAATTTTACTGTGACATTTGCAAAGGTTAATGTTTAATTGCAAAAGTCAGTGTCATGGACTAAATTATGTCTGTATGGGGAATTTGTGTGCACAACTTCAAGAATTAAAAGACTGAATTTAAATACGGAAAAGAATTTTGCTACCTCAGTCGTCCACCCAATATTTGACTTGCATTCCTTGACTTTCAGGAATATATAATGGATTCTGTACCAAAGTAATTGCAAATCTAATGTTTTGAGATAATTAGGAATTAGTTTTATTAGTTTTTGTACATCCAACCAATTGCCTCCTGTAATGGACTTTTCTTTTTAATAAATCTTGTTTAAGAGAATGTAATGGATTTCTAAGCTTAATACTTACATAATTTACGAATGTGGACAAGTAAAATTTGAAAAAAAAAAACAAAAAAAAAACAAAAAAAAACAAAAAAAATCGAGTTTCAGTGTATTTTTATATTATTGAACTTGCGATATGACTGTATCATTAGTCCTACGTGGAATTAATGTACGTTCGTAGATATAGTGCTATTAAAAATATATGTAGGCTACAGTTAAAATTTTCCAGTGAGAAATCTGACTCAGCTTAAGTTCATCCAATAGTACTCAGAGTGGATTAGTAATTTTAAAATAACTATAGAACTTCATTTTGCATTGTCAAGAGTCCTTCCTGGTTGTTGATATGCTTGTGTGTGCTACTGACCTCGGACACAGTCTGTAGTTCCATTATTCTTTCGTCATCATTTTTAGCTTCAAGCCTTCCATCACGTTCCATGCTTTGCCTTCAATTTCCCAGCTGTCTTGTTTCTCCTTACGTTTTTACTCTCTCCCACAGACCAATCTATACATATATACTTACTTACTTACAAATGGCTTTTAAGGAACCCGAAGGTTCATTGCCGCCCTCACATAAGCCTGCCAGCGGTCCCTATCCTGTGCAAGATTAATCCAGTCTCTATCATCATACCCCACCTCCCTCAAATCCATTTTAATATTATCCTCCCATCTACGTCTCGGCCTCCCTAAAGGTCTTTTTCCCTCCAGTCTCCCAACTAACACTCTATATGCATTTCTGGATTCGCCCATACGTGCTACATGCCCTGCCCATCTCAAACGTCTGGATTTAATGTTCCTAATTATGTCAGGTGAAGAATACAATGCGTGCAGTTCTGTGTTGTGTAACTTTCTCCATTCTCCTGTAACTTCATCCCGCTTAGCCCCAAATATTTTCCTAAGCACCTTATTCTCAAACACCCTGAACCTATGTTCCTCTCTCACAGTGAGAGTCCAAGTTTCACAACCATACAGAACAACCGGTAATATAACTGTTTTATAAATTCTAACTTTCAGATTTTTGGACAGCAGACTGGATGATAAGAGCTTCTCAACCGAATAATAACACGCATTTCCCATATTTATTCTGCGTTTAATTTCCTCCCGAGTGTCATTTATATTTGTTACTGTTGCTCCAAGATATTTGAATTTTCCACCTCTTCGAAGGATAAATCTCCAATTTCTATATTTCCATTTCGTACAATATTCTGGTCACGAGACATAATCATATACTTTGTCTTTTCGGCATTTACTTCCAAACTGATCGCTCTACTTGCTTCAAGTAAAATTTCCGTTTTTTCCCTAATCGTTTGTGTATTTTCTCCTAACATATTCACGTCATCCGCATAGACAAGAAGCTGATGTAACCCGTTCAATTCCAAACCCTGCCTGTTATCCTGAACTTTCCTAATGGCATATTCTAGAGCGAAGTTAAAAAGTAAAGGTGATAGTGCATCTCCCTGCTTTAGCCCGCAGAGAATTGGAAAAGCATCTGATAGAAACTGACCTATACAGACTCTGCTGTATGTTTCACTGAGACACATACATATATACTTAACCATTTGATATAAATATTAATATGGATGTTTCTGAACAGGTATGTTAAATTAAATTATCACCCTGTTCATACTTTGGATGAAGCAGTTAAAGTTTTTGAAGAAGAAAGTTTGAAGAAAGATGAAAACGATTTTGTAGAAGGCCTATTATTCAATGAAAAGGAAGCTGTAATTATGACTGGAAACATGACGTCTACATATGAGCCTGGAAAGGTGAGTTTATATTAAAGATAATTGTAGAAATACCAGAGAGTGCATGTATATAATTTCGTTCTAAAGAACATATGAGATGATAATGAACACGACAAAGATGACCATATTTGTTACCAGTACTGGTACGTACATAATTTACCTGCGATCGTGTAAGTCTTGCACTCCAAATAACTTAACAATTGACGAGTCGTCGTAAGTTACATTCTTCAATTTTTTAAAAGTCTGACTCCGAGATTTTCATTTCTTAACCCTTCTCATTTTTAATGTAGATCCTACGTTGAAAGACACAGTGTCATAAAAAGGATCTTCCCAACAGAAGGAAGGCTATGCATGTGTGTATCTATAGGCCTATACGTACGTGCGCGCGCACTGCAGAAGAAGAAATGTGTACCAAATACTGTACCTCACTACCGGTACGACTGTGACATAGCAATTTTTGTGTACTGGTATATCTTGTTCTAATATTAATGTACACATCAAAATAAGTTTGGACCCAAGAGAACTTGAATGTTTCTTCCTTCGAAAAATATATGTCGTCCCATTAACACACATATCTTACCACTCTATTGAAGTTAATCATGTTGCCATAGTCATAATCATAATCATTTATTACATCCACTGATCATATACATGATATGGGACATGCCATATTTACAAACTAATAATTAATTACATAATATACATAAAAGTAATAACTATAATTAAATGCAACACAAATACAAATATAAAAAGCTTGGAACTTGATTGAAGAAAACCACAGGTCCGTCGATTTCGGCTATAAGTCCTGTTTGCAGTATTTCTTGAAGTCAGGAGTCAATTTCAACCATCGCGTCTTTCATGAGAAGACATACTTCTCGTAGTCAGGATCTGGAAAAGAGGAAGTAAGGTTTTTTCAAGGCGTTCTTTCTATTCAGTTATGACAATTTTCAATAAATTCGTTCGTACTGTAAAAGCAGTTTTTGATTAAAATTTTATAAAGAGCTATCTTAAATTTCTGATGTGCAGATATTTCTTTAAGATAATTTGGTAGGCTATTGTACATAAGAAGACCAGCATGAATGAAACTGTTTTTATATAGAGTTGTGTTAAAACTTTCAATAAAAATATTATCTTTATTTCTTGTATTGTACTGGTGTGTGCCTGAATGTGTAGGAAAGCTATGCAAATTATATTTGATAAAATGTAAGGTTTCATAAATATAAATACAGGGTAATGGTAAGATATGTAATTTTTTGAAGAATGGTCTGCAGCTGGTAGTTTGAGACACTTGAACTATGGCTCTAATAGCTCTCTTTTGTAGTTTAAATATTTGGATTGCATTGGGTGAATTACCCCAAAAGATTATATCATAATCACCAATTTCAATAAACGAACTATAGTTGCATGATGATTTATAACGTTGCAAAATTTATTTCTAACAATATACGATAATAAACAATATTTCTCTTAAAACAAGGGATATTCAAGGGATTCAAACAGCAAGTTGAGTATGTCTAATCACATATCAATAAATGATCAAATTCGCATTATCATCTTATGTGAAGAAGGTCTACAGAGGATTCAGAGTTAAGAAAATGCCATTGGGTGAAGCGTCTTCTTAGTGGACATAACCCCTTTTTGTATTATAACTGAAATAAATTATGCTTCTATTTTCTAACGTACATAAAGTAACGTAAGTAAATCTGTTTAATGTATTCGGTTATTTTAAATACAACAAACTAATATATAACTCCATTTATAAGTCATATAAATCGTTTATATTTGAAGTGATGCTTAGTTACAGTATTTACATTTACTTCTGTTACTGTAATAGGTGGAACAAAGAAGTAAGTTTGGCTCCAAACAGTCTTTCTCTTTCTACTCTGCTCAACTTTTAATAAGTGGCGTGTCCATGCATTTCATTTGAATTTTTTTTTTTTTTCACTTTAATTAAGCAAATCAATTTTATATGTCTGTTAATTTATTGAATATATTCTTTCTTTTTTTCCCAATTAGCTAGTCAAAATTGTTCTCTCCTACAACATCCTTTTTTTGTCAAGAATCTTATTTAAAAACAGAACTTTCAACTTCTGCCTTTTCACTTCAACCAGTAAAAAATTGTTAAAATTCTTGCATTGGGTACCAGTACTGTATCCAAGTTAGATTATTTTATCCAAAAAATGGTACGACAAGGAGTGCATAAATGAAACGTCTAAACATTTTTTCAAGTACACGTATGATTGTTAGCAAAAATTAATAGTTGCCTTTCAGTGTAAGTTACTGGTACTTTTGAGTACCGTACTGCAGTTAATTAAAAAACTAAATCAATGACTGGAAACTGTATGAAGTGAGGGAATAGTTCTACTTACTCTTTAAGGAAAAATAATTACTGAAGTTGAAGAAGAAGGAAGACTACAAATTGAATATACCAGTAACCATTTACTGTAGACATAATTGTAATTTGCCTGGTTTTGTCCCTTTTCTGCCCACTCTCTGGGAGCATTGCAAGAATTAATTTGGGATATATTTTCAACATACAATTTCTTATAGAGTTTAAAATATACATGATGATTTAGGAGGAATAATAAATATTTTAAGGGGTCGTAGCATGGTAAATCTCACCATTGTCGGTAGTCCAAATTTATTAGTCATATCATTAATGTAAGTTTTTTTATTATCACTCTGTCTCATTGTTCTTATTTCTATTTCTGTCATAGATTGTATTATTGTTAGAATGGATAATTCACACTTTGAGTTTGTCCTGTTGCAGCTTAATGAAATCGGAAAGTGGCACAAGCCATGGTTTTTCACTCACGTGAGGAAGTTCTTGAAGAAAGGCTCTGGCTTTGATTATATACCGCTGAGAGATTATTACCACAGACATACCAGGCCACTCTTCTGGGAAGTTGAGGTGAGGACTGTGATCTGTTTTGGATATTTGAATGTAAGGTTTATCGGTACTTTCTCGTTAGAGGTATATGAAGTAAAAGGAGAAATGCTGTCTGTCAATTTGTTTGATTCTCAACTACTGCGAGGATTTTGTTCATGTTCAGTATTTGCTATTAATTTACCTGGAAATGATGTAACTTATATGAAATATTATAATTTTCAGTAATAAATAAACTATTTTTATTTGACGTTGATAACTAGGGACCGGATTTTATGTAATTACATATTATATTCCTTTCAGCCTAACCATATATAAATAACAAATCTTTGTGAATCTTGTAATTGCCATCAATATATTAAAATTTGATACCGTACTACATATTTTTACATATTTACCCCACATTACATATTATGGCTTGGTATTACATAAATCTACATATTTAGGGGGTTCATTCATTTTTACTTCTCTAAAAGAAAAAGGGGAAAAAAAAAACTTCTGCTGGGGAAGTTTACAATTTGAAATACACAGATTTAAAAAGCCTTTTTACCTACCCAAGAAAAGATATATTTCGGGACGAAACATAACATCCTTAGTTCCAGAAAGTAATAGAGGCACTCACCCCATACCACCCACTGTAAATATGAATGAACAAAAGGCAACCTTTCTCATAAAACTACCTTGTATTGTAAAAGTCACTCAGAAAGTAGCGTTGTCTTCATGCGGTGGAGTGGTACGAGGACGACATGATTTGTCTCGAACTATGATTATGAAAAGGAAGATTAATTCCAGAGATAAACTAATTACTATATAAATATATATATATTTATATAGGGCTAAATATATATATATTTATATAGGGCCACCGGCGTGGCTCAGTCAGTTAAGGCACTTGCCTGCCGGGCTGAAATTGCGCTCGGGCACGGGTTCGATCCCCGCTTGGGCTGATTATCTGGTTGGATTTTTTCCGAGGTTTTCCCCAACCGTAAGGTGAATGCCAAGTAATCAATGGCGAATCCTCGGCCTCATCTCGTCAAATACCATCTCACTATCACAATCTCACAAACGCTAAATAACCTAGTAGTTGATACAGCATCGTTAAATAACTAATAAAAAAAAATTGCTATATATAAAATTGTTTCTAACTTTTCTTGGGGTTTTAGTTCGAGTATTATCCTCATCAGCCAAATGACATTTTAGTTACAGTGTCCCTAATTCTTAAAGATTGGCAATCACTTGCAAATCCTTCCAGTTGTGCTTAGTTAAATTTCTACAAAAACAATTACGTGTTTCAGAATGTTTGTCTGAATGACAGTATTGTTCACATAATCTGCTTAAACAGTGCAGTTTATGAAAAAAGAAGAAATATATTTCTTCTTGTGGTTATAATGAATTCCCTTTTTTCCTGCAATCCGAAAAATGAACATTTATGTTATTAGGCCTATCACTGTGCACAGTTTATAATTTCATTTATGTCCCACATGTCTTTTAAATTATATTTCAAGTAAATAAAATATAAACAATGATATTGTTCGCAGTATGAAAAGAGAACTGAATTGTTACAATAGGTAGGTACATGGAAAGCATATAGTGATTAAATATGTCGTCTAACATGACACTTACTTTTCTTTGTATGATTTAAATATAACATTTTCAGTCAAATTCTTTCATAGAAAAATAATTTGTATTATCATTTTTTGAGTTCGGAAATTGAATTTGTTTTGTTTCATTTAAATTAGTACTGGTAATGCATTGTTGTGTGTTTTGCAGAATATAATACCTTTTGGGAACAATATTTTATTCCGTTATCTCTTGGGTTGGATGATGCCACCAAAGGTATCTCTACTGAAGGTGACTGAAACGAAAGCAATAACAAATCTCTACGAAAACAATCACATCATTCAAGATTTGTTAGTACCAGTGAAGTCCTTGAAAGAATCCATCATGAACTTCCACAATGCTGTCCAGGTAAGCTGTGTATTTGCCTCGCATTGTTTGGCTTCTATAAAGATGAAGTCGAATGCTTATTCATTAAAGAAGTATGTTTCTCACACATATAATCAATTAATATTTTGTCGTACTAAAAGTAATATTGTTGGTGTACCGGTATGTTCCTTTTAAAGTGGTGCACTTCAATTCCACCTATACATACACACACTTCGACTCTCCCTCTCCCTCTCAACTGTTTGACTGTTATGATTGACCAATATTTAAGCATATTTTAAAAGTTTTCATAAAAAAGATACAAAAGTGATATTTTTACTAAAGCGATGGGGTCGCTGGGATATAGGAAAATAACGGTATTGTCCAGTGGCGTAGCATGAAATTTTGAGCAGGGGAAGCTAACTCAAGTTGTCTTTCATGCAATATGAGAAAACGTATTACAAAAATACAGTCTTAAAATAAATAGTAGTCAATTTCAAGTCAGCAGTCGAAGATTGGTTGGAACAGCGTAACGCCAATAAGGCATGACCTCAAATGATATGTAGTAAAATATGATTTCATGGTTTACACATATCTCTTAACAAATAGATATGTATACGTATAACATTAGCTCACTCCCTGTCCTATTTAGAGAAATCACAATATTAGTATCATTACATAAGTATGCGTCTGTCTTTTGGTTGTGTCCTTCATTGACAGCAAGGGAGTCGGTCATTTGTTTTTTAAATCACACTTTTGTTCGTAAGTCAGTCTTGATAATACAATTGTCCTAAAAAAAATTCAAGTAAATTAGAGTCAGGAACTGTTATTTCGCTCATTATTTATTATATCAGCCACAATGCACACTAACACTTCAACTGAACATAACTGACGAAAAGGGATAACTTGGAAACTACTTATTTTAAATGTTAAAGCTAGCTTCTTGCGAACCTTGCTACTAGGGTAGTTTAGTTAGAAAGGGATGGAAAATCTGCGGGGTGGATTACACAGAAGAAACCAGTCTGCTTGGAAGTTAGTGTGTGCAGGCTTCTTGTTTGCTGCTGCATCACAAATCATCCTGAGCTGCCGCATCACAATATTTAACGCGTAAATATAAATTCTATTAAAATTAATAAATAATTTTCTCCATAAACTGCAGGTTTATTATGAAATTATTATTAACTGGGGAAGCTAGGCTTTTTAGCTTACATTGAAGCTACGCCACTCGTATTGTCCCATTTAAAATGGTATGTATGGTCTGCCTACTTAGACAACAATTTTTCTGGCACACTGAGATGAATTTTTTACAGAATTTCTCCATAGGTGCTCCTTTCAGCCTCTCTTTTTCATCTTCAACTACGGTACCGCTATAGAGTCAACAAAAGGTAGACCCTGATCTCCAGTTCTTCAGTGACAGGAACGAGCAGTATGTACTAGGAATTCCAGGCTTCCTTGCAGTCAGGCAAATTAGCGCCCTTCCCTATATGGGTAATCACTGGGAGTTAAGAGCCAACTACCCATAGTCGTCCATTTCTGAACTGTGAATAAACAGTTTCCTTTTCCTTCTTCTTGGGGGATGGTTCAAACCATAAGCATAAACAATCAAACATATCGGAATGTTTGGCCATTTCCAGGAGTTATAAATGCCTGGAACGTGGCGAGACAATCATCTCTTTCACTTCAAGGAACTTTTTAAAGTTTCATCGTAAAAATGTGAAGAAAATGTGAAAATGGCAAAATAGGCAGTTATATGGTTTTGTTGTTTAGTCAACTGTCCGTAAGCAGGTTTGAACCTTATATGTGACACACCAATAAGGCATCACTCGTGAGGCAACAAAGCCACGAGATAATGTGGTAGAGTGGCTAGTTCCTTTCCCCCTCCATTGTATAGATCGCTGACTAGCCACATATTACCGTACACTAATCGGACTTCAGATGGTATACAAACATTTGTTGTTCTTCTGACACATATCGTCAAGTGAGATGTACCGTTTGATAATATGCAAAATAAAATTAGTCTTATTCGATTATTCTTCTTTCGAAAGGCAAACATATATGAGTACTTCTTAAATATGATGTATTAATAAAAACCTGTATTTTCATGTAACTCCTCTTCCTAATTAGGTACCGGTATAATAAAATTTTATTGTGTATGATTTAAAATTTATTTGAGTTGAATATATGTTTTTTTTTTGTGTATTTTTGTATGTTTGTATGTTTCATATTGTATGTTTGTATGTATCATATTTTTTCATATATGTTCAACTGTTGATTGTGGGTGCAATATGTAATATTTCCACATCTCTTTTCTATATTATTGTAAATATGGTTACTGTCAGTAATATGTATCGGTATCTGAAAATAAACACAGTGAAAGTAATACCATCATTGCACTCGAAGGATTCAAGGATTATAACTCAAGGTTTCTATTTTTATAATTACGGTATGTATTTATTGTTTTAAAATACTGGTAGCTTATATTGCAGATATTGTTTCTAGTGAGAAGTTTCTCGATTGTGCAGGTATATCCTGTATGGTTATGTCCTTTCATTTTGCCAAATGATCCGGGAATGGTACATCCAGCTGATGATAGAGAAGAGCTGTATGTTGATGTTGGAGTATATGGGGTACCAAAAGATACCGGTAAACAGTACCATGCAGTAAATACCACAAGGGCCATTGAGGATTTTGTTGCTAAGGTTGATGGGTAAGTAACTCAATTTAAATCTGCAGAATTAATTTTTCATTACTTGAACTAGTAGATAAAATTGAATAGAACTATCATAGTTATTTGATTTTCTTCATGTTGAGTGAAATAATGTATCTGTAAATGAAATAACTCGTCATCAAAGAAAAAGTTCAAATGCATTTTTTTAAATAAAAATATACCCATACCAGTAATGTAATATTGAAGAGTTGTAATAAGAAATTGTGGGAAATATTGGAGCAAAGAATATACAACCTTTTTTAATACTGTTTCTACCAGTACTTAAAAATCTATATATAGAAATAAAAATATTTTGAAATTCTGTTCACACTTTTGTGAGGATTGTGTGTCAACATCACTTAATACTACGTAGAACAAACACAAAATGGAAACACACCCATCTCCTATGAAAATAAGATAAATCTGTCTTTCCCTACTAGGAACAGAACTGCGCTACTTATTTGCATTATTTAATGTATTTTTCTTCATTTAATCGTATTATAATTTGTATGAAATTCGATAGTATATAAAATACAAAGACAACAAAAGGAATACAAAATAAAAACCAAAATATATAATACAAAAAAATATGAACATAATAATGCATGAACAAATTACAAACAGTTAATCAATATTTAACCGTTTAATAAAAGACAGTTTCAGGAAACCATTGTTACCAATAATGAGACCTAGATGAACTATTACATGCTTTAAATGAAATGGTCATCACTGAATGGAAACATTCAATGCTTCAGTAGATAAAAAGTTCAAAGTACTACGCGACCAAGGCGGGAACCGTTTTGTTTGGTGGCGCTGCGATTCGCTTCACAACACAGGCCGTGCTGTAAAGTCCGCATCAGATGCAAAATGAAGCACATGCTGAACTGCGCTCTTGTTTCATTATTATTAACACGCTTTATATGTTATATGTTCGTATATATAATTAACTTTATGGTTTAGTTTTATTTTATCATAAGTTTACACACATAGGAATCTACTCAGAAAACACACCACAACATCGGTGTTCGTAAAGGAGGGAACATGAATCGAAAGTAACGTAAACTAAAGTAGGTACCGGTACTGTTTTTTATACAATATTGCATTTGATATACATTTCTTACCTTAGCATTTTAAAATGGCCGGGCTCCGGACATCATATATGAGGAAAGCACCCGGCATAAAACCATCACTACCACCAGCATGGGCTACTATAAGTCGTTGACCTGCACTGCTATTTGTATAAACTCCTAACAGGTTTACGTCTTGTCAACATTTGTGGACAGTATAATGGGTATGGAACCATGTTTCGTCCAGGTAAATAACGTGCTACTATATCAGAGCGTTCTATTAGATATTTCCTTTCATCTTTACATTTTTTTAATGCAAACTCCATGGATAGTATGAGTTTTCGTAAAGTTTCCTTGCACCCTTTAAAACCTATCCCTCTCTTACAAAATTTATGCAACTTTCCTAATGTTGGAAGCTCTTTGTAGAGACTATAATATTTATGAACTCCTCTTCTTATGATACATTTGTCCATGTCGTCTAATGCAAACTTATTTCCAGGAGGTCGTCTAACTTTGTTTGGTGTCGATATTTCTACACCCTTGTCCTCACACTCTTTACCTTCCTTTCTAATTCTACTAATTGTTTCCTTATTTAACTTCACAATAGCTGCAGCACACTCTGTTGTCTTCGATAGAGATAGGAATAAACCTGTTGTATTTTCTTCATCACAAAACTTTATGGCATTACAAATAATGCTCCGTGCTTGGCTATGAAACACACGTCTTCCTACACGCGGCATTGCGACCAGATTGAAACGCTAGGCATTGGATGTGACGACACTCCAGCAGTAAACATATGCAGCGAGCTCGGAGTTCTCATTCTGCCACGACGGGTCCCGCCTTGGTCACGTAGTAGATTCCTCGACTTGCAAAGTTCTGGTCACTGTGTTGTGGAGTGTGCATGTCGTAATTCTTTTTGTGTTCATGAAGCATTGATCAACAGCAGCAGCAAACACTTAGTGCACAACATTACGACGAAAAAAGGCAATTCAAAGAAAAGTATCGGAATTTCTTCTCAGAATTTTTAATTTCCTTCACGACAATACGAGACCAAACACTACACTTGCCCACCAGCGGAGCTCAGGAATAGGTAGCTAGTCTCCCATTGTGAAATTGCACGTATGAGTGGGTTCGATTCCCGATTGATATGATTACCTGGTTTGTTTTCTTCGGAGATTTTTTCAAACCATAAGGTCAGTGTCAGGTAATCCACGCCAGTCTTCTGTCTCATCTTGGAAAAATAGAATCTGATGGCCAATTCCACTGATGCTAGATAATGCGTAGCTCATTTGGTTTACTGGTAATGTCGCTAAATAATCAATTAAAAAACACTGTACTTCAAACACAGAAACTTCTGCAGTCTTTTCAGTGGAACATTCTGGAAATTTCCTCGTACAGTTCAGGCCAATCCCTTTCGATTTTAGTCTTTTTTGGGTCATTGAAAAAACACCTGGAAAGGCAAAGATTTCTGGACGATGAAACAATAGAGTATACTGTCTGAGAGTGACTTCAACAGGAGTCACAGTTTTACCGAGAAGGAATTTTCAGGCTCATGCCAAAATGAAAGAGATGCTTAAATGTTCTCTGAATTGATTTAGAAATATAATGTAGTCATCAATATGTGCTTCATTATATCAATTCATGTGAAATTAAAAATTAAAGTTTTTATAAAATAAGGAACTTTAATTTTCATCAAATATAAGATGGATATAAAACACTAGACTTTGCACAACTAAATATCTTCGGCCATGATAGTTCTCACTACAATGCTGCCTAACAACACCATAAAATTATCTGTTTAAAAAAATATCATGTACAAAGAATATGTTTGAATTGTGAAAAAAAATTGTATCCATGTTACAGTTAATTACTGTATTGTAAGTTGTATTCTAATGTCGCAAAATAAGAAGTTAAATGAAATAGACCTTCAAATGTTTTCCAGTCTTTATCCTAAATTAGCATGTCTTTCTCACCTGAAATGTGAATCAGATTTCAGATGCTGTATGCAGACTCATACAGAACAAAGGAGGAGTTCCGCCAGATGTTTGATCACAAACTGTATGACAGAATGCGAAATCGTTTGGATTGCAAGAAAGCATTCCCTGAAGTTTATGACAAAGTCAACAAAAAAGCAAGATCACACTAACAAGTCGAACATTATTGTTCACTATTTCCATGTTTTAAATATAATTTCTGAGGATACCGTAATTATTAACTTATTTTTTTCTGAATTTTTTCTCATGTTACCTAAGCCAATGTTGTATGAAAGATTCGGGTGTACTGTAGCCTACTAATTTGTGAACTTTTGAGTGCTGTATTGGAATGCTGTTTTGAATAGAGTTTGATGTAAATGTAAAACAAGAGTATACATTTCACACGTATTGTTCCAATAGCATAAATTACTTGAAAGTATTATCGCAAAAGAATACTTAGTGTCCATGATGTTCACATCGAATTGAAGGGGTTATAGTAACCTACTAAGAATTAATGTGTGATAAAGTATATTAATTATTGTATTCTTAAATCTTCCCCTGACAAATTGTGGAGTAGAAAAAGTTTACAACTTTTTCATAACTTATGAAAAAATATAAGTAAATGTACCGGTACCCAATCCATGCATAAGGACTCGTGCAAAAAGCATCAGGCATCATTTCATTTCCTGACATAACCTATTTAAATTTAAATTAATTATTGATTTTACTCTTTGCCATATTAATTAAGTTCAATTTATAGTTAATAGTTGTGGGGTAATGTAGGTCTATCATTTTAAGTGAACTGATTAAATTTGATTCTAAGATAGAATGTAAATTTTGAAAATGTTGCAGTAAGCAATATTGAAAATAAATTATTGAAACATTATTTGTAGTTACTAATTCAACTTACGTGTGTGTGTGCTTGTGTGTGGAGGAATGATGCATTTATTTTAGTTGCTTTATTTAGCGGAATTAACAAGTGTTTCATCTTTTTCTCATCATCACATTGTTCAATAATGGAAGCAATAATTTCTCTGCTTTCACTATAAATACTCGTATTGGTCTGCCATTTTGTCATAGCCCACTTTATAACGCAACTTTCGCTTTGCACTCACCAAGAGATTAACAGTAGTTGGCCACTTGCATTGCTTGGGTGGTAGGGTGTTTGCCTGCTGTCCCGAAGTTGTAATCGAGCATGGGTTTGATTTCCGTATGGGCTGATTGTCTAGTTGGTTTTTTTTCCGAGGTTTTCCACAACTGTAAGGCGAATGTCTTGCGAATTCTCAGCCTTATCTCGCCTAATACCATCTCGCTTTCACCAACTCCATTGATGTCATTAAATAACACAGTAAAAAATAAAAAAGAGTAGGTATACTCTGAAGTGTATGTTTACTGAATAGTTGTATATTTGCTCAAGCTAATCTCTTCTCTGCACACAGGTTACCCTTCTGCTCCTTAATTTTCATACCTTATGAAACATAATCAATTCAAGCATCAGAATTCGTATAAGAAGCATCAGGTGAATGCAGAAGATGCAAAGGCAAATATATGATACCGGTACAACAAATTAATTACGGTATTTAATTTACTAGTGTCAAATAAGTTAATAAAGGATCTCAACTACTGTAAATAACTATTGCTATAAAAATGGCAACATTTCATTAAATACATAATTAATACGAATTTGATTTTTATTATTTTGGCACCCCCCTCAATTTGGTGCCCCAGGCCATGGCTCTCTTTGCCCACTCCTTTAGCCAGCCCTGACTACCGGTATAACTCATCTAATTCTGATTTCAAACTTTGCAAATTCTTTAGTGGCACTTAAGATTCATCTTGGAAGAACAAAAATGGAAGCAGTATTTTAAAATGTTCTCGGTTCACCCTTGGTTGAAAGTGTCGTATATCAATAAGTTACCACAGATCCTTCATATCAATCTTCAGTTAGCATCAATGCATCATACGAAGGAAATACAATTTTTTTTTCCTTTAGTAGTAATGTTTATTTTATTTATTTATTTATTTTTTGATCCAAAGAATTCGTGTGAATGATTATTTACGTAATGTATATGAAGACGTGAATGGATGCTCGGAATTTACTGTAACTCTTTGCATAACTGAACTTCTCAGAATTGGAACTGAAACCTATTGTAACAGAATATGCAAGGAACTTCTATTGTCTAGAAACTACTTAAATTTCAGCCAAGGACGTTTAAATTTAATTCTCATTGTCACGTAGTTCACAATGCAGCAAAATGATTTCTGAAGTTCATGTCGTTTGATGTTGTCACTTTTGTTTTGAAAGTGTTCAACAAATTTTAACTTACTGACCTGAATGTTACTGAACTTTAAGAATGGTTTGAATTGGTAAAACGAGAGTATCATGAAGTTCTCTTTGAAAGAGGGAGAGGAGATTACCAGCAAGGTGCTCTGGGGGTTCATTGGTGATGAGGAAATTTTCTTAAACTATGAAGCAGATCCTACTGTTGCTTGGTGCTACTTACATTCTTCCCCTCCCCTCCCCTCCCCTCCCCTCCCCCCATCATGTACTTTTTCAGTTGCAGAAGACTTTTTATCTTGAAAAAAAAAACGAACTTCTACATGTGATGTATATTCTCTTATGACTGATCACCAAAAAAGTTTGAAGATGAGACTAGATATATAACTTTTTTGTGCCAAAGTCAATAGAGATCTGAAAAATTTTGTGGAAGGCGAGGTTGATTAAAAAAATTAACCTCAAGGTGTATAAAAGAGTTGTTGATTAGGCTTATTTGGAGAAATGGTTTGACTATGAAAATGTCCCATTTAAGGTGTTTTACACAACATTTTATGAATTTTTATTTCGGAATATGTATTATATCTCTTTCTCGTGTTAAATTTTACCGTACCTGGTTAACACAATAAAGACATATAATACATATTCCGAAGTGATATAGTGTTAAAAGTTGTGTAATCAAGATGTATAATTATTATTTTTTATATTACTCCTCAAGTACTATTTCTATTTTATTAAGTCTCACCTAAGAGATTTTGATTGAAATAAATCTTTGAAGTTGTTTATATATATATTTTAAGAAATAAGCCCAAAATTTTCTGACATGATAGTACCGGTAGGTACCTAAACTATTACAAATGCCGTATCTTGTCTGTTTTGTAACCAATACCATATAGTGTTATAGTGCCGCCTGTTGAATTGTTTCACATTTTCTTAACACATTTTTTAAACATTCAAGTTTATAGAAGTATTATTAAATAATTTTCCGAGCAGTTATAAGCAAAAATTAAAAAACAGATATACCGGTACTGTACCGGTACATATTTTAAAAAATCTCTACAGGAGCCACTACACAATATTCTAAGCTTTAAAATGATACCAAGATTATTAGATTATTATGATATCATTAATGTACGCTTAGACATCATGCAATATTTAAACTTACGAAAAATAATGCCTGAAATTTAACAGTAATACAAAACCCACTAGCAGCATATTGCTCTGAAACTATTCCAGTATGATGCTGACATCTGTGGTTCATTTTCCGAACTATGTACTTATTCATTCTCATGGCGTACATTTGAAGATGAATTCAAATTTGTTTGTTTTTTTTTTCTTTCAGAGAGAAATATTTTGATAGCTTAAAGAGACTTAACCAAATTTGTAGCATGAGACAAAATGGGCTGTATATAACAAAGTATTGGTCAAAATTGAGAAAACCATATTTCAAAATTATGGAGAATGAAATTTCTTGTCATATGAAGTAGGTACATTAAAATACTATTCTTGACCATTTTTGGATGTACAGATACCGTAAACAGATGTTGAGTTTGAATCTAGGTAAATCCCCACTCATAACTGGCCAACCTACCCTATTCTCCCCTGGCTAGTTGCCTCATGAGTGATTTCTTATTGGTACCATTTATGAGGTTCAGACCTGTCTTCGGACAGTTGACTAAACAACAACTACTTCTTAAAGTTGTTCAGAGTTTTTTTGGCATTGGTCTTGTCAAAATTGAATGTTACGTGAAATGTAATTTGACACAAAATTATCATGTCGTGATTTTCAAGTTCGTAAAAAAAAAAAAAAAAAAAAAAAAAAAAAAAAAAAAAAGTAAATGAAATTAAATAACAAAAGTACCATATTTTGAAAGTAGTAAAATCAATCAGAAAGTACAAATTTCTTAAGAAAGTGTAACTTTGTAGGTAATGTAGCCCTATAATCTATTTTATGCTGATAACTTGCAATGTATTGATTTAGATAGTAAAGGATTTCAACACATAAGGTGTAAGCTTACTTCAGGTTTCAATATATTACATTGATACATTGGTTTCTAATATTATATTGTATAATTATTTAAAATGTTTTATAGCATGTTCACATTATTTTATTAAGTATAACCGTGAAGTCCATATTTGGCAAATCCACCCATGGTTAGGCATAATTTACAGAAAATAATATCCACTTTTCCCTGGATGGATTGAACAGTATTTTGTCATGATCAAGTTCACCCCAGTTTATGGTGTGGCAAATAATTCATTTCATGGTAAATAGGGAGGGAGTACACCACGCGATATAGCTTCTAAAATGTCTTGCTCCTTCCAAGCAAAAACTGAAATGGCGTCCCTGCAACATCACTTCAGATTTAGTTGTTTCAAGAGTATAAACAAGCCGTATACTAGTTATATCATATTTAAAAATGGCAAAACTGACATCCATGCCACTGCAACGATAAAAACGTGATTTTTAAGAATGTTCAGCTTTAGCGGACTGGCCTTTACCGAACCTCAACATTCACTATTGGCAGGGAGCACAATTGTTGGTAGTAGCAGAATTTTTATTTAACTACACATTCAACTCCACAGATTATTCGGCATCCAAATTCAATGTGGAAGAGTAATGGCCGACAAATTTTTCCCGTAGCCCTCTGTTAGGGTCAGATTTCTTTGACTAGGGCTGTCAATTTAAAATAAAAACGTTAATAATCGCATTGCTTCTTATTGTTTGTACATATTTAATTTCCGCACACATTCCAATTCCATGCCAAATTATTGTGATTTCTTATTACGAAATTAGGGTTCAGAAAGAATGTAAATGAATATAGTTAAGTAGGTACAGAGTCCATACCTGTGGAGTAACAGCGCGTCTAGCCACGAAACCAGGTGGCTCGGGTTCGATTCCCGGTCGGGGAAAGTTACCTGGTTGAGGGTTTTTCCGGGGTTTTCCCTCAACCCAATATGAGCAAATGCTAGGTAATTTTCGGTGTTGGACCCCGGACTCATTTCACCGGCATTATCACCTTCATCTCAGTCAGATGCTAAATAACCTAAGCTGTTGATAAAGCGTCGTAAAATACCTACTAAAAAAATTAGGTACAGAGCATGCAGATCGGCTCCTGACCATGAACACGCGCATTCGACAAACTTGCATGATCTGTGTAAACTGCGTTAATATCAATCTGTAATCTCTCAATTATTTTCCCTATATAACTTCTATCAGTAACAATATGCACACAAATACAATTTTATTTCACAGCTCCTTGTCTAGTTACCTCGTGAGTGATGTCTTGTTGGTGTTGCTTGTGAGGTTCAGACCTGTCTTCGGACAGTTGATAAACAAACAAAAAACAAATGAGTACTAATTATTTATACATCTTGGTTACACACTTTTAACATATTGTTTCACTTAAGAATAAAGTTAATTATAGTAATGATTTTTTAGTGTTAATATGAGAAACAAGGTATAGATATTATGTAGTTGACTTAGTTTCGATCACATAATATATAACAGACTTGCCATCCCCATGTTAAAATCAGTAACATGTAGAAGAGAACAACCACCAGGATCGCCACCGTCGATTGAGAACAACAGCTAGATGGAAGTACAGTTGTTCCATGCAATTTAAATGAGAGTTATAACATGACTTTTTATGCAGTAGCTATATGGCAGCATAGTGAAATTGATAAAAAGCTGTTGTCGTCAAAGCCTATAAAAGCTGAGCAATCTGTTATGTATGTGATCTGGGGTTTCAGTCATCCTCAGAACTAGTTGAGTGGAAGAAAACTTCAAAATATACAGGGTGAACCATAACCGTAAATAATGCCATTAATCTCAGGAGTTATTCATTGAGATATTTCAAACAAAAAGTTTCGTACAAATTGCTCGTTTTTGCTTCCTTTTCAAGACAAAAATTGTTTTATATGAAATATTTCATTGCATGTTTTGGGAAAGCCATTGAATTATTTTCCGGTATGCTCAGTCTGTTAAAGAGAGCAGTGTAGCCTACCATGATAATAAATTATTGAAAGAGTTTTAGTTTTGTCCTTTCCATGTGCAGACATTTGTTCCGAACAATTGTAACTTTTCATCCAGCAAAGAAATTTTACGAACATTTGTTCGAATCAAGTTTCTGCACATTTAAAGGACAAATTTCTGCACATTTAAAGGACATAACTAAAATTCTTTCAATGAATGACCTTTTTTTTTATCCCGTTTGAGTGTTTTTGCATAAGTAATTACGTTGTTCGGATTAATTTGCACGCTACTGTATGACAGTATGAAATGTTTCTTATAAAATAATTTTCGTCTCGAAAAGGAAGCAAAAACGAGCAAACTTGTATTTAACTTTTTTGTCTGAATTATCTCAAAGAATAACAACCTGAAATTAATGACATTTCTTATGGTTCACCATTTATAAGATAATGCTGCCACTATAAGCAGGCCCAGATGGGGTTAATATTAATAGTATATTTTCATATTTTCACTAATATTGTATTGGGATTGTGTGTTAAAAGTCTACACTTTACGCAGGTTGTTTACCGCTGATTTATAGATAGTGCTGTCTGTGCTGACAAAGTGATTCCGTAATTCATTCTCTGGTTATTATTGGAATTGATGAAATTACTATTATTATATAATTTGTTTGTTTAGTGAACTGTCCGAAGACAGGTCTGAACCTCACAAGTGATACTAAGAAGGCACCACTTATGAGGCAAATAGGCCAGGAGATAATGGGGTAGGGTGGCCAGTTCCTTTCCCCCTCCATTGCATACATCGCCCACTAGCTACATATTACACTAATCAGACTTCAGATGCATACAAACAATTGTTTTTCCTCCAACACATATCGTCAAGTGAGATGTACTGCCCGATAGTAGATGTGCATATCAGCCAGAACCTCAATCAGAGCATATTACATCATTAATAGTTATTTTTCCCTCCTAAAAGTATTGTTAAATAATTTGCATTGCCTTCAAGCCTAATCAGTCTTCACTAATGTAGCCAAAACTTTTCAAGAGACCCGTAGCAGCACAGTAATAGTTGGAAACAGATGGATGACCCTTCGAAGTATGACGAGTCGTCGTCGTCGTCATTGTCGTATCAACTTCCCGCGCCTAGTTGTACGCCACACCGCGAGATACGAGTTTTTCAGCGTTGCAGCTTCGACTGCGTATTGAGCGTGTGGGATACGTTATGAAGGGGGAAATAAAAGTGATTTATGATAGTTTGCGGGTTATGAAAGCCAGACAATGAGTTCCGATCTTTCGGTGAATTACGGGGTATCGCACCCGCACCGTCTAAGCATTTCCTTTGTTTCACTCTCTCACGTCCAAGTATATCTGTACACTGGTCATACGTATTAAGAAATCTGAATTTTTGCACTTCAAAAGATACCGTACAGAATAACACAATTCAAAACGTTTTCTTCAATGCTGAAGTCGGGACATCTGAAAAACTTGTTCAGTTGATTATGTCTATTTGGTTGAGTTATTAAAATGTGCTCATAAGTTGTGTTGATAATAATAATATGCATACCGGTATTTAAATGTTTTTAATTATGTTCATTCATGTTTTCCTCTCCCCTCCCACGCTCTCTTCTCTTCTCTTCTCTTCTCTTCTCTTCTCTTCTCTTCTCTTCTCTTCTCTTCTCTTCTCTTCTCTTCTCTTCTCTTCTCTTCTCTTCTGTCCATCTCCCTCTTCTCTTCTCTTCTCTTCTCTTCTCTTCTCTTCTCTTCTCTTCTCTTCTCTTCTGTCCATTTCCCTCTTCTCTTCTCTTCTGTCCATTTCCCTCTTCTCTTCTCTTCTCTTCTCTTCTCTTCTCTTCTCTTCTCTTCTCTTCTCTTCTCTTCTCTTCTCTTCTCTTCTCTTCTCTTCTCTTCTGTCCATTTCCCTCTTCTCTTCTCTTATCTTCTCTTCTCTTCTCTTCTCTTCTCTTCTCTTCTCTTCTCTTCTCTTCTCTTCTCTTCTCTTCTCTTCTCTTCTCTTCTCTTCTCTTCTCTTCTGTCCATTTCCCTCTTCTCTTCTCTTCTGTCCATTTCCCTCTTCTCTTCTCTTCTCTTCTGTCCATTTCCCTCTTCTCTTCTCTTCTCTTCTCTTCTCTTCTCTTCTCTTCTCTTCTCTTCTCTTCTCTTCTCTTCTCTTCTCTTCTCTTCTGCCTATTTCCCTCTTCTCTTCTCTTCTGTCCATCTCCCTCTTCTCTTCTCTTCTCTTCTCTTCTCTTCTCTTCTCTTCTCTTCTCTTCTCTTCTCTTCTCTTCTCTTCTCTTCTCTTCTCTTCTCTTCTCTTCTCTTCTGCCTATTTCCCTCTTCTCTCCTGTCCATCTCCCTCTTCTCTTCTCTTCTCTTCTCTTCTCTTCTCTTCTCTTCTCTTCTCTTCTCTTCTCTTCTCTTCTCTTCTCTTCTCTTCTCTTCTCTTCTGCTCACTTTTTCACCTCCTATCATGTTTCTTTTCTTCTTTCTTCTTCAATTTCTCATTAAATATATGACATTAAGTTTGGCGTAACATTATTATTATTATTATTATTATTATTATTATTATTATTATTATTATTATTATTATTATTATTATTTCCCAGTAAGTGCGGCTGTGAAAATGAATCTGACTTTGATATGAATGCAATCACACAGGTCACCTGGTTTCGTAGCCACCTCATGCTGTACGAGTGCGTTCCAAATCGACCAATAGCAGTGCTCTTCTTCCATTTGAGGAGGAGCACTTGGACAATGAAATTTGTACGCACTACATACGACAGTGAGAGTAGAAAGCCGCGGCGGACGGACAACTGTGTGCAGTAGTGCTCCCTCCAGCCATGGCTCCACCTCGCGTCTTGGTTCTCGCCCTCCTCGCGGTCATCGGCGCCACCGCCGGCCTCGTCCACACCCGCCACAGACACAGCCATCTGCTCACGGCGTGGAAGAGCCTGTCGGACCTGTCTTCCGACACGCACGAGGCGAGGTGTCCGGGGTGCGGAGCCCGAAGGTACAATCAAGAATCGCAACTCGCGGAACAGCAGCTCACGGCTCTGCGAATAGAGATGATCAAGGAGCAGATCTTGAAGAAGCTGAGACTCAAAGAGAGGCCGTCCGTGTCCATGCCGCTGTCAGCACTGCCGAAACCTTTGACCAGTGGCGTCATCTTGAATCAGTCCACTAACCAGGAGACCAACAGGGATGTGGACGATTTCTACGGCACAACTGACAAGGTCATTCTTTTTCCACAAGAAGGTAAGCAGCATATAATAATAATAATAATAATAATAATAATAATAATAATAATAATAATAATAATAATAATAAGATACAGTAGTGTGGTTACAAATACGTCTATCCGGGGTTCTATTCTAGGTAAAAGGAATATAATATTTGAAAAGAGTGGGATTCTGAGTTGCTAAAAGCTGTGTTGAGATAAGATTTTTTCGTAATTTCGGTACTAATTGTAAGTGTCCACGTCAGTGAAGTATCGTCCGAGGTGTGAAAGGGTTGTCTCTGCACAGTTACGTCATTCTCTGTAGTCTAGTGGTTGCCATGCTGTCTGGATCCGAAGTTCGCGGTTTAAACAAGGTCGAGGGAGACGGATTTTGGAAAGGGAGACAAAATATTTAGCATGATTTCCTCCGGGAGGGAAGTAAAGCTATGGTCCCGTGTTTCGTATATTTACGTCACGTACAAGCCCTGTCCCTCATAGAGCTTTGGCAAAATTTGTTGAACCTTTCTCGCCCGCGTTAAATTTCGAAGTTGATTAAACTCCGCCGTTGAAATCGTCTTTAATCCTTTATTGACAAGTGTTACCTCAAAGCAACACACTAGTTTCCCTTATTAATGTGTTTGTATGGTGCATATTTCGCTCATTCGATGTAGCATACGTTCCCGACCATTTTTCCGAATCCGTTGTTCCGAAATCATTATTCCTAATGCCTTTTTTTCCCCCCCGAATTATACTTGTTTACGAATCCCTTTTTCCGAACTTGTTATTTCTAATCTACATTTTCCGATAATCATTTTTTTGGCATGAGAATTCATGAAAGTATGATAGGTAATAGTTTATTGTTGATAAGTAATGCTTACATTACATTATATTTCGGCAGCCCAAGATCATTCGGAACTTCTTCCATGACAAATATTACGTAATTCCCGAGCGGTACAAAAATAAACCCTTCAGGATGATAGATTAATATTATTTGACTCATATCTAGAGAAAGATATTAATGACGGCCGATTCACTATGTTTTATACGAAAGAAAACTTACCGATAGGCTTACACCTTTTAATGAGTCGTGTTAAAGTTTATGCAAATCTAGTCTTTCAGGTAAAGCTCCCTGTAAAGCAGATTTGAATAATTTCAAGGGAAAAATTGTTCCGGGGCCGGGTATCGATCCCGGGATCTCTGGTTGAACGTACCAGCGCTCTGCCAACAGAGCTACCCGGGAACTCCACCCGACACCGTCTCAACTTTTCCCTTTATATCCACACAACTCGCGTGGGCTGATGAAACGCCAGAAACCCACATCGAGTGCGCACAATCTCTGTGTGACTTGGAATTGTGGTTTTTCTGTTAACGTACACAGTGACGTATATATTATGCAAATCTAGTCTTTCAGTTAAAGCTTCCTGTAAAGCAGATTTGAATAATTTCAAGGGAAAAATTGTTCCGGGGCCGGGAGCTTTACCTGAAAGACTAGATTTGCATAATATATACGTTACTGTGTACGTTAACAGAAAACCACAATTCTAAGTCACACAGAGATTGTGTGCACTCGATGTGGGTTTCTGGCGTTTCGTCAGCCCACGCGAGTTGTGTGGATATAAAGGGAAAAGTTGAGACAGTGTCGGGTGGAGTTCCCGGGTAGCTCAGTTGACAGAGCGCTGGTACGTTCAACCAGAGGTCCCGGGATCGATACCCGGCCCCGGAACAATTTTTCCCTTGAAATTATTCATGTTAAAGTTTAGTCCCTCGATATTAGCCTATATCCAACAATTTACATGTATTCTTTGTGATTATTGATAATAGTTCCGATTTCCGGAATTAAGGCGAAGCGCTACTGAACATAGTCGAATTTTGACAAATTTAATCATTTTTTTTTATTTTCGCGCAAAAATGTACGGTTTCATAGAAATTTTATCTCAATATCTAAATTATAAGTATATTTTAATATAATTGGTAGACGTTGTGTTAATGTACGAGTTATGTGTAACCAACACTTCAAATTTAGTTATCTTAAAAAAGAAATTTTCTACATTTTCAAGCACAAATATTCATTTTATTTCTCAGTGATTAAAGCCAGAGTGATTAAACTTGGCATACTTATTCATTGATATCTCTGTTGTGAAATGTAGCATTTTATTGGCTGTATTCAGCATAGTTTTATTGCTAGAGAATTATATGTAAAACAGTATTATTTTTTATTAATATTTGAAAATTGAAGAAATTATATATATAAAAATGAACAAATTAGAGTAGAGCATTGCTAATGCTCCATTGCACAACATGCAGTGTTACCTTTAAGATAAGATTAGATTTAAAAAAATGATTCTTTTAGAAATAGGATTTTTTTTCTCGAAAAGGAAACAAAAACGAGCAAAATTGTATTAACGTCTTTTGTTTAAAATACATCATTACTTACGGTTCACGCTGTATATTGAGACTTTTGTTTACTGCACGTGCGCAGTGTGTTGTGAGCGAAACTTAGGCCTACACAATAAGGAAGCTCCAAATTTTATTTCCGTATCTGCACATTACACTGCGACAATAAGTTACAGTGAATTGGAGAAACGCTACAAGTCCAAGACAAAAAGAAATTTCTTTTTTAACCAAAACATTTTTCAGTTTACTTTCCTTGTTTTTTTTTTATAGGTTTCAAGGAATTGGAGGAATTAAATGTACTGTTCACATAATTTTGCATTTTTGTACTTTTTTTCAATTTCTTGGATTAATTTTAGACCTACATTTATAGATGCAAATCTGGCTTTCAGGTAGAAGCTCCCTGTGAAGCAGGCTTGAATAATTTCAAGGGAAAAATCGTTCCGGGGCCGAGTATCGATCCCGGGATCCTTAGCTTAGCGCACGAATGCTCTACCGACTGAGCTACTCCAGGAACTATACACGACACCGTCAGGGATAGCTCAGGTGGTAGAGCATTCGTGCGCTAAGCGAAGGGTCCCGGGATCTATACTCGGCCCCGGAACAATTTTTCCCTTAAAACTACATTTATAGATGTTTGGAAGATAAGTAAATTGTCCCTTTCCTTCTTCATCTAAATATTGTTTTATAGAAATAAAATCGTTGTTACCAGTCATGAATTACAGAAATCCCACATCCAGGCAATTCAGATTTTTTTTCCAGGAAATACTACAAGAAAAAATCGAGTTCGAGTATATCAAACGTTAGATCTTATTATGCATTAATACAAAAATTGTAATTTCAAAATACAAACGGTTTTAAAGGTAATCAGTTTTTGCGCCTTCTGAAAAATTGACTCAAATTGACATGTGAGGTTTCTGCATTACATGATTCATTTATGTACTTACCGTTATCTTCCATTTGAATTTTCTTTTGAAAAAATGTGTAATCTTGGAATTAGTGACGGATCTCTTCATAACAATAACTTAATATTATTTATTTTTACTTGGTTATCTAACGACGCTGTATCAACTACGAGGTTATTTAGCGTCGATGGAATTGGCGATAGATATATTTGACGAGATGAGGCCGAGGATTCGGCATGGATTACCTGACATTTGCCTCGAAAAAATCCCAACCAGATAATCAGCCCAAGCGGGAATCGAACCCACACACGAGCGCAACTCTGGATCAGCAGCAAAAAGCGCTACCGCCTGAGCCACGCCGGTGGCTTAATATTAATAATACTTCTATCGATAAATAACAAATGCAAAACCTTGCAGTATAAAACAAATTAATGAAGTCAATATTAAACAAATAAATTGATGAAAACTTAAAAACACGAAACAGCAAGTCATGCGCCTCACTTCGACAATATTTAAACTCCTTCTGAATTCACTTTTTGGTGTTTAGAATGACAGACAAAATAACCATTCGTTTCATATGATTGTCGCAGTGGTTAGAATTTTACTTTTGTTATTATAGTAAAGTGACTTTGAAGTTCTTTCTTATTAAAATAAACTATAAACTTGAATGGGAGAACGACTGGAAAAACACACTTAAAGGAGCTATATGTAAGAAGTTCTTCCCGTCTGTACGTCAGAGGATGAAACAAAATATCACGCTGACAGCAGAAGTAACCGCCATGATCTCAAACCATGGAAAAACCAAGGCATACCTGCACCGTTTCGGGATCATAGACGACTCAACGTGTTCATGCCTTCAAGATGCACAAACAGTAAATCACCTAATATACTCGTGTGTCAAATTGAATAAACAAAGGGATATACTGAAGAAGGGAACATATAGAAATCAAGATAGATGGCCAGTGTCACATGAGAAACTATTCTTAAAACACTATAAGGAATTCAGAAACTTTGTTCAGTCAATAGATTTCACATCACTGTAAATATTGTAAATAGTTAAAAAAACTACTCTACTTAAGATTAGTATTAGTATTAGTATTAGTATTAGTATTCAGTAGTAGTAGTAGTAGTAGTAGTAGTTAGTTATGTTAAAATAATTATAAGCGATTCACCACTTTATTAAGTCAATAGACTTCACGGCAGTGTATTATATTGTATATAGTGAAAATACTACTTCAGTTAAAATATTAGTATTAATAATTTTAAATAATTCATAAACTCTATTCAGTCAGCAGACTTTACATCCTCGTAAATATTGTAAATAGTTTACTATTAGTTTTTGTTTTAAGTTCCGACAGAATGTAAAAATTTATTTTTTATTTTATTTGGTTATTTAACGACGCTGTATCAACTACTAGGTTATTTAGCGACGATGAGATTGGTGATAGCGAGATGATATTTGGCGAGATGAGGCCGAGGATTCGCCATAGATTACCTTGCATTCACATTACGGTTGGGGAAAACCTCGGAAAAAACCCAACCATGTAATCAGCCCAAGCGGGGATCGAACCCACGCCCGAACGCAACTTCAGACCGGCAGGCAAGCGCCTTAACCGACTGAGCCACGCCGGTGGCTGAATGTAAAAACAGTGTAGCAACAAATGTGTGTAGTATTGCATTACTGCAATGGAGCATAATGAATAAAAGGGGACACATTTTTTAGGAAAAAAAAAACTTGAAATGTTGGTCAAAAAGAAAGATGAAAAGTATACTAGGCTATATACCTTTCTGATACTTTAGGAGGGTAAAAACTATACTATTTACTCCTTTGTTCTTTTACGGGGTAAATCTTACTCCCTTACCCCCCCCCCCCCCCGTTGTCGCGCCACTGGTCAGGTCCATGGCGAATCCTCGATCTCATTGTGACAAAGTACTATCACGCTTCCAAGGCACGAGATAGTCTCCCAGTTGATACAGCGACATTAAATAGCCGGCTTGAAGAAAAACACGTTATGGGGTAGTCCCAGTGCACCATCTGAAACGAGGTTTTGCAGTAACAGGATCGAGTGAAGAATTGCCTTTAGATGTTAGCCGTAAGGAAGTGTGTTGTGCATTGCATTCCTCCCCCCCCCCCTAGTCCAGGGATTCGAACACGGAGACTAAACGAATGAAGACCTACATGTTCTCGGCATAGAACAGTATTCGAAGGCATACGAAACTCCCCGCTAAAAGAGACTTGCTATTGACTTTTGGCCAATTTTGGTCATTTTCTTCATTTTTTAAATATGGTGCGAAAAATCTAAAATTTCTTGAAGAATATTGTAGTGAAGATTTCATCGCGACATTTTTATTCTGAGTTACAAATTCAATTTATCACATAACGTGGTTATTATATTCAGAATGCATAATATAAACTTTAAATTGATTTTACTGTAAATCAGAGTTTTTACATTTTAACTTACTAGAAATAAGATAACTTATCTCCTGAATTGCCAGACCCAGAGTGGTGAAACTTTGCACACGTATTGACAACAGGTCTGTGTCCACCTCTGTGGAGTAAAGGTCACCATGCCTGATTGTGAAACGAGCGGGCCTGGATTCAAATCCTAGTTGTGACAAGCTATGTGGTTTTTTTTTTCGGGGTTTTTCCTTAACCCTTTTATGAAAAAATACTGAGTAATGATGCAAATATAGCTTTCAGGTAAAGCTCCCTATGAAGCAGACTTGAATAATTTCAAGGGAAAAATTGTTCCGAGACCGGGTATCGATCCCGGAAACTTTGGCTGATCGCACCAACGCTCTTACCAACTGAACTACCCAGGAACATTATAGCTTTATTTTAAATTTTTAGAAAATGAAATATCTTCATACGAGGACCAGATATATGTTTACTAGAAACAGAAATTAAAGTATATTATTCACTACAAACTATATTCGGAACCAGATATATCCAGAAATAATAAAATCACATCGTATGAAACTTTAATAAAACTTATTTTGGGTTACGGTTGTGAAACCTGGACACTAACCTTGTCTATGGAAGATACATTGAACTCCTCTGAAAGAACGGTTTTGAGGAGGATTTATGGACCAACAGAAGATAACGGAAGCTAGAGTCTAAGATGAAATGAAGAACTTTATATCGTATAAAGGTAAAGCTATAAATGTAGTGGACGATAGTAAAATTAAAAATGAAGATGGGCAGGACACATAATAAGGATGGAAGTATACATAATTACCAAAAAGATCTTGAATCGAAAGTTCTGTGGGCCTAATATATGACTTGTGGGATGACCGAAACACAATGAAATGATGACATTCATAGGGAGTCCACACCTGTGGAGTAACGGTCAGCGAGTGTGGCCGCGAAACCCGGTGGCCCGGGTTCGAATCCCGGTCGGGGCAAGTTACCTGGTTGAGGTTTTTTCCGGGGTTTTCCCTCAACCCAATACGAGCAAATGCAGAGTAACTTTCGGTGCTGGACCCCGGACTCATTTCACCTGCATTCTCACCTTCATTTCATTCAGACGCTAAATAACCCAATAATATAAACAAATTCACAGGGATACTAGAGAAATTTACCAGGTGTGTGAGAATGGAGACAAGCTAGAGAAAGAGAGAAAAGGAGAAGAATTATGAGGGGGGGCCAATACTCGGAAGGGGCTGTAGCTCATTTGTTGTTTTTTAGCTGGTTATTTGACAATGCTGTATCAACTCGGTTTTTAACGTCGATGGGATTGGTGATAGCGAGATGGTATTTGGTGAGATGAGGTCGAGAACTCACCATAGATTACCTGACATTCGCCTTACACTAGGGAAAAACCTCGGAAAAACATAACCAGGAAATCAGCCCAAACGGGAATCGAACCTATGCCCGAGCGCAACTCCGAATCGACAGCGCCTTAGACGACTGAGCTACTCCGGTAGCTGTTATTGTTATTTTGATGATGATTATGATGATGATGGAAAATAGAAATTATTTTAAAATAAAGGTATATATATTTTATACTCGACCGTGCCGAAATGTAATAATTATACACCTGGTAGTAGCCCTTTAATGCACCTCATTAAAGTACACCTATTCATTATAATTCAGTTGTTCAGCCAATGAGAAATCACTATTGTACTGATTGTACCATTATAAAACCGCAAGTATCGATTATTCTCGGATATGCTATCGAAAGACAATTAGCGAAAAGTCACGGAGGCTGTAAATCCAATACTGTCGCAGAAGGTTATGTTCTGTTACTATAATAATTAGCGTTAATTGTAAATAATATTCAAATAAATTCAATTTGTCATCTCGTTTTTTTAATTGTAAATCAATTTCCAGGTTATATCAAGCCTAATGTTCATGTTATTCTCTAGATTATATCAAGGTCAATGATATTCGTGTTTCGGAAAAAAAATCAATACTTTCGCGTCTGCGCACATTTCACAATTCAGGTGAGTTCCGCTCCTCACTTACATAACCATAACATGAATACTTCTGAATAATTTCAAGTTAGAAATATGGTCGAGCATAAAAAGTCGTATGAAACTTGCCTATAATGGTAATTAAGACGCTCGTATGAAAATTATGAAACTCGCTTGCGCTCGTTTCATAAACAAACATACTCGCGTCTTAATTACTACCATTATAGGCTCGTTGCATAATGTACTATTTTTAAATTTCTGGACACATTTTTCATTATAAATTTTTGAAAATAAAAGTGCGTATATATTTTAACAATATCAAACTAACGTAATTTTTTCAAGAATATAAGTGAAAATTGTATAAATTACAGAAAGGCGGTAGCGTATCACTTTAAATATTTTGGAAAATACCGAAATGTAGGACTACCTTTAATGGAGGACTGAGTAGGTCTATGGCCCTTTTCCTTTAGGCGTTAACTTGACATTTGTCTTAGCGTCTTAGGGAACCACAAGCAAGGTGAGTGAACCTCCAGAGAAAGAAGAATTTTAGAAGTTGGACATGGACCTAACATCTCTCTCCTAGCAAGTGCGAAATAGGTACTCATATAACTTCGCCAAAGTTTACAAATATGTTAATTATCAATATGACATCTCGATAAGGGTCGTTTATCAACACTTCGAGCCACAAGTCCTGATGTAATCACCTAAGAGGTGTACAACGTTCAAGTTTCAGGATATTATAGAGGTGTGAAAGTTGGACTTGATTATCATAATTGAGTACTGGATGATCTGCGTGCAAATTTTATTTGCAGTTCTTTCTCGAGATAAAGTACACGGAAATTTCTGTTCAGATATTGCTTTCCTTCGCTTCGTTTGTATTTTTTGCTCTGTTTAATGACGCATGTTATGATGATATGACGACACTGGTTAATGTGCGAGGGGCAAAGATCTGAAAGAAAAAACACCCGGGAACTCCGCCTATCGAAGGTAAAGTCCACGCGGAATGACTAAGGGAAAGGAGTGCTTTACAAAATAACATAAAATTTTACGAGTAGATTATGATTTATGTAGTGATGTATTTCAGTACTTCAAATTGGAATGAATTTCCTTCATGTCTGTATTTTAATACAAAAATAATTCTTTACAATAAAATGTTTTGGGAAACAGTAATGTTTAATTGATTATAATTAGCTAATATCCATTTTGTCAAATTACATTTCTTATTTCACCAACATTTTCGAAGTCATTTTACAATCCATATTCAAACATAGACAATGGATATCGAAAGTATTGTTCTTTGGGAACAAAAATATACATCAAACCACGACGGAAAGTGTGCTTGCATATCGCTTCAAATATTCGCTTATACTACACGTATATAGTCAACCAAACTCAGTAATTATGAAATTATTGACTTTTTTACTAAAAATATAATATTTTAATTGTTATGAAGAAGTATCTATTTTATCTCAAGTGTTTATTTTATGTACTTACCCCTCCCTTTCCCAGCTATCTATTTTATTTTTACTTTTTTATTTTATTGGGTTATTTTACGACGCTGTATCAACATCTCAGGTTATTTAGCGTCTGAATGATATGAAGGTGATAATGCCGGTGAAATGAGTTCGGGGTTCAACACCGAAAGTTACCCAGCATTTGCTCATATTGGGTTGAGGGAAAACCCCGGAAAAAACCTCAACCGGGTAACTTGCTCCGACCGGGATTCGAACCCGGGCCATCTTATTCTTACTAATCTCATTTAACTAAATAATCACTTCCCTCAATTTCTTATTATTTGTTCCCAACATTGTTTACATTAAGTTGAACTCTTCCATAGTTGTCAACTTATTTATTCATAATGTGCTAATTGTAAATTCACTGGTAAATTAATTTAATTGTAATTTGAGCACTTATGTATTAGCAGCCTTAGAGCTGTGAGGCCGATGAATTCTTTAAAAATTACGTACCAGTATTCATAATTTAAGACTTAACAGAAATAAAATTTCTAATCGCAATATGTTTTTGCTGTTTTTATCACTGTATACCGTAATGCCTAATACTTACTAATTAATTGCATTTTTATAGTTACTGTAGTGTGTGTGGATAGAAACTATATGAAGAGTCCACTGCAAGAATGATGGATGTCACTGTCTTGTCGAAAATGAACCAAGACTGTCAATGCATAGCTTAAGACCTATAGAATGTACATAAAGAGTTATATGGCATTAACACTGATAGTCATTGTCCAGTAATGATCGGAAAATCACAGTTAAGGTTTGAGCGCTAAGCATTTCAAACTTTCAATTGCTTCTCCTGCAAAATGTATTCCAAATGACATCCATCATTCTTGCAGTGAACTCTTCAAATTTTAGCTGCATGAAATACAGCGTGTCCCATTTGAACCGCCCTATTTTCATTTCGCTATTTCTCCCGAAATATTGGACATATCGAAATGAACTAAAATAGTACATAATGCAACGAGCCTATAATGATAGTAATTAAGAATCGAGTATGGATATTTATGAAACGAGCGCAAGCAAGTTTCATAATTTTCATACGAGCTTCTTAATTACCATTATAGGCGAGTTTCATACGACTTTTTATGCTCGACCATATTTCTAACTTGAAATTACCGGTATTCAGATGTACACATTTTATTTGTAACAGACAAGATCGGAAGTGACCTTGTTCTAGGTCGTGAATTGTGAGATGTGCGCAGACGCGAAAGTATTGATTTTTTCCGAGGAACAATAATGGCATTGACCTTGACGTAGTCCCGTTAAACTTGATAATATTATAATATTATAACCTTGATTACTGAATTCGACATTGTAAAACGAGATGACAAATTGAATTTATTTGAATATTATTTACAATTAACGCTAATTATTATAGTAACAGAACATAACCTTCTGCGACAGTATTGGATTTCCAGCCTCCGTGACTTTTCGCTAATTCTCTTTCGATTGCATATCCAAGAATAATCGATACTTGCGGTTTTATAACGGTAGATGGCTGACCTGTCTTTGGCTGAACAGTTGTAACCTGAGTCGTCATTGGCTGAAAGACCTGACCTTTAATGAGTAGGTGTACTTTAATGACATGCATTAAAGGTCTGCTACCAGGTGTATAATTACTACATTTCGGCATGGTCGAGCATAAACATAAATAAAGTCTTGCTCATCAAGTTTTTATAGAAAAATCATAACACTTCCACATGTGTCCCACCAGTCACACGAAGGATATCCAGCCGCTGTTCGAGTTCTGTCCATGATTGTCGATTGTTACATTCTCAATGCGCTCACGCGATTGATGGACTTATCATTACTGTGTAGCGTACACCCATAACTCCTCCTGAGGATGGTGTCGAGTAGCACCGAAACAGCTGTAAGCCACACATGCTTACATAATTAACACGAGTAAGATCGCCATTTAATCAATTATTTATATTCAAGTGTTAAAAGTAGTGTACGAAAGATTCAACATGGATTCTTTGAAGTGTTTCGGCAATGCGCTGCAGATTGTCATCTGGTACACTTTGTCTGCACCACCGTGCTTTTTAGCCACTGAACCAGTCTTCAAAAAATTATGTTTCCATACTCTAATCGTTTTGGCATTGGGAGGATTTCTCTGGTATTCCTGACGGAATCGTCGCGTTGCACTGCCACAATCGAGCCAAGTTCCGCGTACCGTAAACTGGGGTAAAGAGGATCACATGTGGTAAAGTGGATCATATGTGTATTGCTTAGATAAGTCAGCGCCACATGGATCGCACATGCAAAGAAAAACTTTCTTCTATAAATGCCACTAAAAATAGTTTTCTTTGCATGTGTGATCCATGTGGCGCTGACTTATCTAACAATGCACATATGATCCACTTTACCACATGTGATCCTCTTTACCCCAGTTTACGGTACCACCTGTGCTTTCTCTGCGACGCGACGGTCGCCATTTCACTCTCCCTGCTGCCACCACCACACAGGCGCGATTTAAAAAATCCAAAAAATTCCAACACAACTCGTACGTTTCATCTACTGTATGACACCTCGAAAAACACAAAATACTTATACAATAATTTTTTATCACAAAACAAAAAATAGAGCGTTTCAAACGGGACACGCTGTAGAATTTTTAGCTACTTGAAATTGTATTTTTAGGTGCTAAATCTACGTTTTTAATGCCTATTTAGATAAATTCAGAGCATATTTTATGTGCCTAAAAGTTAGTTTTTAATTGCCTAAATATCCGAGGTCTAGTCATAATACATAGCCGTCTGGATTTAATGTTCCTAATTATGTCAGGTGAAGAATAAAATGCGCGCAGTTCTGCCTTGTGTAACTTTCTCCATTCTCCTGTAACTTAATCCCTCTTAGCCCCAAATATTTTCCTAAGCATCTTATTCTCAAACACCCTTAACCTCTGTTCCTCTCTCAATGTGAGAGTCCACATTTCACAACCATATATAACAACCGATAATATGTTTTATAAATTATTTCAGTTTTTTGAGAGCAGACTGGATGGCAAAAGCTTCTCAACCGAATAATAACACGCATTTCTCATATTTATTCTGCGTTTAATTTCCTCTTTTGAATTTTTCCACCTTTTCAAAGTATACATTTCCAATTTTTATATTTTCATTTCGTACTATGTTCTGGACACGAGACGTAATCGTATACTTTGTCTTTTTGGGGATTCACTAGTAAATTATAGTAACTATAATATATATAATATTGGTATATTATTATGATATCATTAGTAGTAATTGCAGTAGACCTAGCAGTAACAGCAGCAGTATCAATATGGTGTACAGTAAACAGCCCTACCGAATGGTACTCTCTAAATTCCAAACGCTCTATAGGCATACGAGGTTATAGGAAATGTGTCCAGGACAGACGTGAGTGGGCGACTTCTGTAGCGAAGGCCAAGGTCCTACATGAAATATTTCGCCTGGAGATTGATTGTATTAACTACAATATTATTTAGCGTCGATGGAATTGGTGATAGCGAGATGGTACTTCGCCTTACAGTTATGGAAAACTTTGGAAAAACCTGAAACTGTGATCAGCCCTAGCAGGATTCGAACCCATGCCCGAACACAACTTCAGATCAGCTGGCAAAGGAGCTACCGCCTGAGCTACGCAAGTGGCCCAGGACAATAATAATTATTATAGGCTTATCGAATTTTCATCTCGGATACATTGAAACCAATTGACTCTCTTCTGTCTTCAACTTGTTTTCCTTGAAGGTCATTTCTTATTTTCAAAGTGCTTGCCTTCCATTTGGAAGTAAAGGAATGATTACGTTCTCTTTTTTCTTCACCGCTTATCTTTAAGTGCATATATAGATAACAACTAACGCTACATTATTTACTCATATGCCTTATTAGTAGCTGTCATAGGATAAAAAAAATGAACGAGTAGGATAGTGTTAATTATCGTGGTGTAGTGTAGTATCAGCAAATTGGCTGACTATTCAGAAACTTTTTCATGTGTCACACTGCACGCATTGCACATAGCCTATAAGCCTGCTGTAGTTGGCTGTGCCATGTTAAAGATAGAAAGTTTGCTTTCAATTTTGAATAGTTGTGTTGAATGTCAATAGTTTAAGCGTTACATGCCTTTAGTTCTCGTAGTGGTGGTGGTAGTAGTAGTAGTAGTAGTAGTAGTAGTAGTATGAATATTTACTGTTATCAAAACATGCCGGTACACACTTTACGTATCATCCATTAATGGTGGTCCTGTTGCATTTTTGTGGGAGTAGAAGTGTATTATTAATAAAAGTAGTATTAATAATAGTAGTAAGATGGAGGACTATTACCCAGGCCCGGCCGGGCTCAGGGCGGCAAATTTGTAGGAGTGGCAAAATTTCGAAAAAGAAAAAAATCGAGCTCAAAATAAATGTTCGATATTTTTCTACTTCACAGATGTCTGCTTTAAATAATGGCATACCGGTATGTTAAATTCTTGTTACATGCCACCTTCTTACATTTTCATTACTAAGTGTCTAATATTGGCTTAGTCATTTGGTGAAGATGCAAAAGTTTTTCGGACCCGTGGGCGTAGCACTGCCTATATACGGGTTTAGTAGCAGCAATAATAGTAGTAGTATTTAAATTAAATTATGTTTTTTTTATTTAACGACGTTCGCAACTGCTGAAGTTATGTCAGCGTCGCTCGTGTGCCTGAATTTTATCCCGCAGGAGTTCTTTTACATGCTAGTAAATTTACTGACATGAGCCTGTAGCATTTAAGCACACTTACATGCCATCGATCTGGGCCGGGATCGAACCCGCAACTTCGGGCACAGAAGGCGAACACTCTACCGACTACGTCACCCAGGCCTACTGTAGTAGTAGTAGTAGTAGTAGTAGTAGATGAATAAGGAGCAGTAGTGATAGCAATAGAAGTAGTAGTAGAACTTGCTTCAGAAGGTAAAAGGAGGTAAGCACCAAAAGATGGATTGAATTTTCTAATTAGGCCGATTCATATGTAATATTTTAAAGTTTGTTTTGGTGTTGGTACTTCCGAATTGCAGGGTGGATAGTTCCATATATTTTTCTGAAAATTATTTTTTTAATTTATATAATAATGTCCAGCTGGAGAAAACTTTGGTTTCGCTGCGTCATTACTGTCAGTGAAGGTATTCAAAAATGACACGTACGCCTATTTGTTGTCTTTTAAAAAAGGTAGTGCCATGTGTTATATGCTTATTATGTCTTGATATAATAATGTGTTGTAAATGTTTTTAAGGTAATAGACTTTCGTGCGTGCATTCAAATTTTAGTAACAGGCAGCCAAAACAAACTCAAAGATAAAAAAAAATGGAAATGTAAAAAAATATCCTTAATATCTGAACATAAAGTAATGTATTCTGCTGTACATGTAAACGAATTGACAAAAAATCATCGTATGACGTAGCAGAAATCAAGCCATTTACAAATGAGCAGATTGTTAAGGAGTGCCTTCTAACTGTATGTGACACTCTATTTTCTGAATTACCTAATGATAAACAGATTAGAGATGAAATGAAACAACAAATTAACCTGCTCATATTGATATGATTTTGCAGAAGATTAGCAGAGTCTGCCCTTAAATTTAAAAAACAATAATCATATGTGTTATTTATTTCGTATTTAAATAATAATAATAATAATAATAATAATAATAATAATAATAATAATAATAATAATAATTTATTATTATTATTATTATTATTATTATTATTACAGTATTATTTTCTTCTCATAATGTCTTATTGAATATAATTAATTTATCAATAAACTATCTTAAGTATGTACTGTATGTTGTCGAAAAAATACTTATTTATAGGGTTCGCTACTATCCGCGGTTTCGCTTATCAGCGGTAAGTTTCGGAACGTATCCCTTGAGGATACGGGGGTTTACTGTAATATTTTTTGAAACTAATATGTCCAAACACTAAGAAACCCATAATGTTCCAGTTACCCGATATATTTGTTGCTTAAAGTTTTGGTTTCATTAGTATTGAATACATTGTATTTCGAGGTGACGGAATTATTATGCTACTTTAAGAAAACGCATGTATTTAATATTATAAGGCACTTTTTATCAGATAGGGCTTAGAAACCTATCGCGGGCTACTGAGTAAACTGTACAAACTGCAAATTCTGACGTTTAATAGAAACGATCAATTATCTTTTTTCTTATTTTCCGTACTCAATTTTTATACAGAATTTCAACTATGTTTCGTATGAAATTCAAGAGGTGGTACAGCGCAATCAACTGAATAAGACATTTTCTCATAATTATAAAGATTCATCTGGAAAAGAAATTGTTTCGAAAGTGTGTGTTCTTGTAAATAGTTCAGGGATGAAAAATTCCCCTGAGCAGCGACTAGGGTCATAACGCAATAGTCAATACGGCCAGCAACGCTGAACACACGATATCAGTGAATGAGTACAAATCATTTCTAATTAGATGACAAAATATGAACGGCGTTGTTAGATTTTCTGTTCGCGAGTTTAATATTCACTAAATTTATTCAATTTGCTACATATCTCGCCTGTGCTGCAAATCAAATTTCTGACAAGTGTGTTCCCAGTATTGCTTCTACACAAGAAATTTATAAAAAGCAACTGCAACATCTGCATCATTAATAAAAAAAAAAGTTCTTAAACATGTCTTTTAAAAGTATAGTTATATCAATAAAATAGTTATTAAAGCAATTTATTTAATTTGCGTACATTTCTTAACCACAGACAGTCATTTTTAAAAGTAACTCTGGCTTTGTTCGAATCGCTTTATTGATTGGCTCTGACATCTGGTGGGAAACAATTTACAATCAGCGCAAACAGCTGAATTTGAATATTAAAATACTTTTCGCACTAGTTTTAAAAGTACTTTTCGCACGCTACCTAATAATAGTCAATTTTTAACACGCTTGCCTAGAGTTAAAAAATATATTTTTATGTATGGCTGTCTGAAAATAAATTGAAGAGTGTGATCCCAAAACGCGTTCAGTCCATTTTTATGAAAGGACTGGGTTAATTTGTTATCCACCGGTCTACGGACTGAGCGACTTTTCAAGTGACATGCACAATAACGCAAACTTTTAGACAAGGATTGGCGTTGTTTTGGAAGAAAAGAATGTATGTATGCATGTATGTATGTATGTATGTATGTATGTATTTACACTGCAAGTGGGCAAGCACCCGGTGGCAGTGGTATACGCAATATAAACAATACACAATAAAATTACAATACTCAATACAATTATACAATACGTAATACAATTATACAATACACAATACAATTATATACACAATACAATAAGAATACACAATACAATTTAACACAATAATTACAATTAATAATAAAACATAAAATAACCTAATTTTACAATACAACCTACATATGTACAGGCCCTACATAAGTTTCAATAGTCTTTCACTTTACTCTCATCTCACTCACTGTAGTGGCACTATGACGCATTTCACTGACACTTTAGGACACATTTCACTGACTCTCTATAACACATTTCTTTTTTTTAATAGGTTATTTTACGACGCTTTATCAACAGCTCAGGTTATTTAGCGTCTAAACGAGATGAAGGTGATAATGCCGGTGAAATGAGTCCGGGGTCCAACACCGAAATTTACCCAGCATTTGCTCGTATTGGGTTGAGGGAAAACCCCGGAAAAACCTCAACCAGGTAACTTGCCCCGACCGGGAATCGAACCCGAGCCACCTGGTTTCGCGGCTAGGCATACTAACCGTCCACAGGTGTGGACTAACACATTTCACTGACACTTTAGAACACATTTCATTGACGCTGTAAATTATCACTGATCGGAACTATTCACTGCACTGTAAAACCATAACTTCACTGACTCACCTCGCTTCACTGATATAACAGTTCAAATAAGTCAAATAATTACACCCTTATGCATACTTATAAACAGAACTACATTTAAGCTAAACATTTCTAGTCTAAGGCCATCTTACACGCTATTTTTAAATAATTTACAATTCAAACCAAGGGAATAACTCGTCAGACTAAATAAATACATGTCACCTTAAAAAATTAAATGTTAAATGTCACCCTAATTTTAATTTGCATTTTATACACAACTTTTTAAGTTATTCTTGAATCTCCTTAAGGAAGGACAGCCCTCAAAGACCGCTGCAGGTAGGTCATTCCAATCATTTATAGTTCTTCAATTATAAACAGTAATACTCACAATGTCACATTTAAATGGATTTGTTACGAAACGTGTAAAGCAGGCCTATTGAGTAAACATGTACCACTATCGTGACACCGATTCATTTTTCAAAAGATCATGAATTCCTTAGTTCATCTTAAAAAATATTTCATCATTATCATTGGCTTCGTTACTCACTTCAAGGATTTGGCCCTTTAACCCGTCCCGGCCATAATGTTGTATAGATTATGAGCATACAGGTTCAAACGTTAGTGGACTCCATGGTTAATGTAGTCAGCATATCGCAAGGCTGATGCTTGAAGCAACACAATCGAAACACAAGAAAGGAAGCACCTACCCAGACACTATGGAATACACTATACAGCTCTGCTTCCTTATCCGTATTCGAACCCGGGTCTCAAGGATTTGTAGGTAGGAACGTTACCACTTAAGCAACAGACGATTAAAAAGTCTATTGGCCAGTTTGTCCAAGTAATGTTTAATTTTACTTAACGAATGTTAAATTAACAGTCTGTTTATTTTTAACGCTTTGTTAATGTATTTTCCATTTGTTCAACATAATTTTGTTTAAGATAACCAACACTTAACTATAACGTCTGTTAGCACTATTTTAACTACTCAACAGCAGTTGGTAATGATTCTACACATGTAAGACAATTTTTGATTGGCTAAAATTAATCTTTGAATTCTATATTATAGAGTGAGTCATGAAACTTGCATAAAATGACAACCTGTTATAGTAGGCCATAAACAAACAGTTGACAAATGAAAGTTGTAGGTGACGTGCTGAATAATAATTACAAAGTAAGGTTATATTTCCTCATTGCTATTATGGATACGAAATACGAAAGAAATAAAATAACACTGATGTATTTAAACAGTCTAAAGTATTTTTTAAATGTTATATTACCAGTCATATGCTAAACATTCCCTACAGAGAGACACAAAATATTAATTTCGCAATTTCTGTTCGAACAGCTGTGGAGACATCGGCCATATTTAAGTAACTGTTAAACGAGTTAACTACTCGAAATCCTACATTTAAAATTAACAAACTGTTAAACCAAACTGGTGTTGGAAACATACAATTTTATTAATTAACAAACTGTTTAGAGTTTAACAGTCGTTAAATTTTCTAACAATACTTGGAAAAACCGGCCATATTTCTTTTTAATTCAAAAGTATTTAACATGTCAGTGTGTGTTAATCGAAGACAGTTCTTCAAATTGCAGTAAGGGAATTGTTATTGAACCTGTAATTAATTTAATTAATTAGTAAGTGTCACTAATTAGAACATTGGAATCTAAAGTAGCTCCAGGTGCGGATAATGAGGATTTTCAGTAAATAGTTCATTAGCGGCAGTGATTAAACTCTTTAATTACGAAACTGTACTGTGATCCCGGGATATCAGCCTGGCCCAGGGTCCAAACTATCAGTCCATTCAGTCTTATTTATGCGATGACATCTCAATTATTAAAATAGTCACTCATTGGGCTTTTCTGGTTGTGACTCTTTATCAAAGAAATCACATCTCCGCTGTATGCAAGTGCACAGAGGCATACAAGGACGACCCCATCAAGCCGTGGTTCAACACGTGTCACTGCCCGCTGTTTAATCAAGTACAGTGGATAAATCTGCCAGAAATTGAGGAAAAGGACGTAGTTCAGCGTGATGTGCAAAGCATATCTGCTTGTTCGCGCGTTAAGGCTTGAAAAAAAAAAAGCACAATATTGTCGGTTGAGCTACACTCAGCCAGTGCTGGACTAGAGTGGGGGAATTTGGTGCGCTTAATATGTTTTCATTGTTACTTCCATACCATGGCATAAGAACTCTCAAAACTTTTATGTTTGAAGAATTAAACATAGGAAAGTCCAAGAGTTTTTCTTTATGTAGAACGTAATTTTATATGGACACTAGATTTTATTTCACCAAAAATTCTGAGTAAAATTATGTACCATACTGTTTCAAATGTTACTTCTACACCACAGTTTACAACTAAATTCAAGGAATGCGATGCACAAGGTACAAAAAGGCTGTAAGACTTATATTACTATTTTTTTTCTGCAGGCCACTATGCCTATAGGCCATTTGGATCGCGTGAAACCTTCCTGCGCGTGAGGGGAAGAAAAAAGTGGACCGAGAAGCTTTCTTCCCTCCCTACGCTTCAACTTGAAAGCTGGGTAGCTCGCTTACCCCCACCATAAGGTTCTTACTGTGAGCTACGACGCACGAATGCATTTGAAGAGTACAGGGGAAAACAAAATCACAATTCTCTTAAGGATGATATCATCATTTGAAGACCTTCCTCAAAGAAGGTTGTATATCATATAATTTTTCATGTGATATCTGCAGTGCTTGGGAAAAGTGACAAAAAATCAGTTTCCACAAACATTTTTTGATAATTTATTGACAACTTACGGAACATCTGCTTGCTTGGAAAAAAATACATAAGTATTTCTCCCATTACAATAATTCATACAGAAAAAATCAAAACGACATAAACCAGTGTAAGTTGTTAATAAATTAACAAAAAAAGGTTTGTGGAAACTGACATACGTCACTTTTCGCAAGCACTGCAGATTATACAAACTTCTTTGAGGGAGGTCTTCATTTAATTCAGTATATTACTGCAAAATTTATTGCTGTACCTACTGAAAAAGAAGGAAAGGATGAATGTATACGTGGTGATAATTCTCCTTTGCCAGTTTTGATAAAAAAGACACTAAAGTTTACATTAATATAGTGAATTAGATGATGGTATCACTTTTATGAGAATTGTGACTTTGATTGTTTTTCCCCTGTACACTTCATTTGGTTTCACGAGATAATGAATGCTCCATTATCATACCCTTGCTCACGCATATTTTGAATATCTCTCTCATAAATCATAATCTGTGTATAGCCTAAATGTTGCTTAAAGATTAGCGGAAGACGGAACGGTTCCAATTATAATATTTTTTTTTTGTTTTGTTTTAGATGAATGTAATATTGTGAATATTGCACAACATATTTTATCAATTCTACGTTTCTGTTTCATCGCAGATCACTATATTAAAATACTGTTAAATCATATTTGAACTTTATTTTAATGACCGCCTTAGGAAACTGGTATCCATGCATGCACGCATTGCACACCTACTAATAACTGCCATGCTTGGGTAGATAGTAACAGATGCAAGGAGCGAGAAAACTGATGTATTTACAGGTAAATTCAGAGTCGCTGTTGTCTTAAAGATGTCGTAATGCCTGCCGACATTGAATATCCGTCTGAGGAACGCAGGACTCTGCTGCAGTGCTGTAAAAGAACTTAAGACTCATCGTTGCCCTTTGGATTCTAACGTCAGTTAAAGTAAGATCCGTAACTTCACGGTCCACTTCTTTGAAATCCTTAGTATTATTTCCCCCATCTGAATGCTGTGATCCCTAATGACCTCTTCTCAGGTTAAAAAAACACGTGCGCTTATTTGGCTGACAAGTGCGTTCTCCGCGATCCGTGGAATTCGTGTTATTACATCATATCACGGAGTTCAACTCATTATAATTTTTTTTTTAATTCTGCGGTTGTGGGTGTTTCTACAATATGCACTTGAAAACATTGTCTCTTATTCTACCTATATATGTAAATCTCTCATCGTCTCGGCAGCTCATCTCTGGAACTCTCCACCACAACATATCAGAGACTGTCGGACATTATAAATTAAAAAGAAAATGAACTAATATTGGACTTCTACAATTCAGATTCTCTTCAATTATACAGCCTTTTTTCTACGACAGTTTTATAAAAAAATATACAGGGTGAACCTAAGTAATGTCATTAATTTCAGGTAGTTATTATTTGAGATATTTCAAACCAAAAATTAAATAAAATTCAGCCCGTTTTTCCTTCCTTCTCGAGATAAAAACTGTTTTATATTAAACATTTCATAACGTGTTTTGGGAAAGCCATTGATTTAATTCCCAATGTGCTCATTCGTTCCTACTTTGAAAGATTTAGGATCAAAAGTGCAGAAGAATCTCTGTCCATATGCAAAGACAATCAGACTGTTTAACATTTGATTTTTCACTGTCCAGTGTTCGAAAGAAAAAGACACTTTTTAAGATATCATATCTCGGACTGCAATTTAAATTACTGCACACCCCTTTACCATTTACTTAGGAAAAAATGTTGTTGTAAACAATTCACAGAGTTTATACACCACATCTACGCAAGACTGTAGCTATTAAGTGTATGTAAATTAATTATGAATAAAATCCTAATGCACTATCTAAAACAAGTTGTCTCTCTTTGGCACATAACAATAGTAATAACAACAATAACTATGTTTGTATTATGGATTTTACTATTGTTCAGTATTTGATGACAGGTATATAGTTTGTAACCGTAAGTAATTTTGTTTCTATTTCTTTACTATCGCAGACCACCTATATATTAGGTGTTTAATTTGTAACTAAGCCAATTTTGTGCATTATCTCTTTACTATTGCTTAAAATTATGTATAAAATCGCAAATTTATGTCATGTTCTTGCAATTTCTCTACACCTTCGATTATAATTTCTAATTTTATTTAATTTTGTTTTAACTGAATGTAATTATTGCATACTGTATTTAGTATTGTTTACTGTCTATTAATTAATGTATTTATATTGTAACTATGACTCATGTCTACTACTACTTCTTTAAAATTGTGTATTATCTCTACATGATGTATTTCACATGTAACAAACTACAACCCTAATATACCAAAGGGTAAAATATGGTTTCAATATTTGGATGATAATAATAATAATAATAATAATAATAATAATAACTTAAGAGAGCAGTGTATTATGATGACTATTACACTTTTACTACGTCATACTATTTTTGACCAATAAAACGGTACGAATGAACGTGTTTCAGCCAATCATGGCTGTTTATCGCTACAGTTTTATCATTTCCCTAGTATTTGTTTGTTTTATCACTTCCCTAGCATTTGTTCCTTTTTTGCCAACATTTCAAAATGCAAATTCTTTACGGTACTTTAAAACATGCTTTGCGATCGTCATTTGTTTCCCGCATAGATAGTGAACTGAAAATGGCGGCTTCGTTCAGACGTTTTGGTGAAACTAACATTAGTGAAATAGAATTTTATTAAGTCAATTAATACCTATTTTATTGTATTATAGTACTTTATTTCTTCTAATCTTTATGTACTTTCTTATGTTTTATCATCTCCCTATCATTTGTTTTTTTTTTTTTTTGTTTGCCAACATTTCAAACTGCAAATTATTATATTACCAGCCTGGCGACAGTTTTTCTAGTCCACATTCGTGTATCATGACATTTTCTGGGAGAATCTGTGTAAAGCAACGAAATATTTCGAGGACAGGAACACTTGGAAATCAAACTCAGTACCTCTAAAATAATAAATCGGAACCACTGGCTCATTGTTAGTTCAATTTGTACCACACTTGAGACATGCAGCAATTAATATTAAGACTAATGATGGTAAAAACAGTTTCTTTCAACTTCGGAATTCTGTCTGAGGACATTAAATAATGACGAATCATTGTTGTCTTACGCAGCAGTAACATTAGAAGAAAGTAATTCCAGGAAGAGAATGTGAAAATTCCAATAATTGCTTGCATTGCAGAATGCCTGAGAGCGCGTGGAAAGGACATCAGATATGCAATTACATGCAATAATTCACAAGGTCAAAATAAGTGCTCAAATTTCGTAATGACGAAATGTTTTGCAACATTGGGACATATTCAAAGAGATGTTATATAACCAAATATATTCGAATTATTGTATTCATTTTAGTTAGAATGCCGTAAAGGAATAAATATTTTAATTCGTATTCTACATCATTTTTCTCTAACGGGCTAGGTCCTCATTTATATGAAAATTATAGACCAAAATTAGACAACCATAGTTACTAATTTGTCATAGCGAAAGCCATTGCTTAAAACAACACAACATCCTGCGCTGTATCAGAAATACACCTACAAGTAGAATACGTCACTCAGTTTCGGGAATGAAACAACAGTTCTGTTGGTTTGAATGTTTTATTTTTGTTCCGGTAGAGAAGCAACTAATGAAGGATATGCAATATATTTTCTTTTCATATGTTAGGAGAAAATACACAAACGGTTAGGGAAAACACGGAAATTTTACTTGAAGCAAGTAAAGCGATCGGTTTGGAAGTAAATCCCGAAAAGACAAAGTATATGATTATGTCTCGTGACGGGAATATTGTACGAAATGGAAATATAAATATTGGAGATTTATCCTTCGAAGAGGTGGAAAAATTCAAATATCTTGGAGCAACAGTAACAAATATAAATGACACTCGGGAAGAAATTAAACGCAGAATAAATATGGGAAATGCGTGTTATTATTCGGTTGAGAAGCTCTTATCATCCAGTCTGCTGTCCAAAAATCTGAAAGTTAGAATTTATAAAACAGTTATATTACCGGTTCTTCTATATGGCTGTGAAACTTGGACTCTCACTCTGAGAGAGGAACATAGGTTAAGGGTGTTTGAGAATAAGGTGCTTAGGAAAATATTTGGGGCTAAGCGGGATGAAGTTACAGGAGAATGGAGAAAGTTACACAACACAGAACTGCACGCATTGTATTCTTCACCTGACATAATTAGGAACTTGAAATCCAGACGTTTGAGATGGGCAGGGCATGTAGCACGTATGGGCGAATCCAGAAATGCATATAGAGTGTTAGTTGGGAGACCGGAGGGAAAAAGACCTTTAGGGAGGCCGAGACGTAGATGGGAGGATAATATTAAAATGGATTTGAGGGAGGTGGGGTATGATGATAGAGACTGGCTTAATCTTGCACAGGATAGGGACCGATGGCGGGCTTATGTGAGGGCGGCAATGAACCTTCGGGTTCCTTAAAAGCCATTTGTAAGTAAATGAAGCGACATTTCGAAATTAGTCCCAGCTCAGAATACATTTTTCACTATGGTACACTCGCACATCTATATCAAAGTTTTAATATTGCAGAGCTCGCGATTGCAAGGAAAACGAGTAGTAGCACAGATCTCTAGCTGCTATTGATGCCGAGATATTGCCGAGAGAGGCAGAGACGCACAGCTAATTTTTTACGCAACTGCAGCGCCCTCATGTCCGTAGCTTCGTTGGGCGTGAACACCAAAGTTACATTGATTCATAGCCTGTATCTACTAATAACAATTGTTGACACTAAAACCCTAAAATGAAGAGTCCACTGCAAGAATGATGGATGTCACTTTCTTGTCGAAAATGAACCAAGACTGTCAATGCATAGCTTAAGACATATACAGGGACATCATTTTATTTTTACTAACATTTCTGATATTAACCTGGCTATACCTCTGGATCAACGGTTGCTACCCCCTTCCACGACTGGAGTTCGATGGCGTAATATACAAACAAATCAAATTACTAGGTATAGGAGGAAAGAAAAGTAGTTCATCCATTTACGTAAACTAGGAAATATCACGCTTTTGAGTTTCATAATTTTCATTAGGTTTTTGTTTAATCAGAATACAGTACAGTATTAACAATAAGTGTTTTTACTTACGAACATAGCTGTCCATACGGACGTATTCATTATGCAGTGTATATTATACTGTCTATAGCACATTAGCGTACACTATAGAGAATGAAGTTAAATTGAAAAATAATCATAATATGGATATTTAAACACATTTTCCAAAATGGTGGCGGTTCATTTCGATACAGACTTCAGTTCTAATGTATGTAATTCCAATTACCAGTTTCGTCCTTATTACTAGTAACTCATATTGAAATAATTCTGTAACTACTCTGTAAAAGTGTACCTTACGTACTGTAAATTCAATCTTCACTTCTGCCCGATCCGAAAAAAATAAAATTACTCAGACATGCTATCTACTGTCCGTCCAAGTGGTTATATCGCAGGATCGTAGAAAGGAGGGAAATCACGTGACAGTTAATTACTTAACGAGGCCCTTTTATTTAAGTTATTTTAAACAGTTGTATGGGTGTAATATTACGTAGATGTCCAATTCCTAACAGAAATTAATGTTCTCAGAAAAGAGCTAAGACACCCCAGCCACTAGCCTTTACATAGAGGCGAATAGAAGCTGGTGGGGAAAACCGGAATGCGACGTAGGCAAATGGACGACAGTACCTGTGCGAAAATGATGCAATATTGAAAGCTCTTTCGTCATTGGAAAATGCGAACATATTTTTGGAACGTACTGTGACGGTAAGGCTACTATGACTGTATACGCAGTCTTGGATCTGTGTGGAGGACGGTTTGAACTTCATTAGTAGAAGGGGTGGGAGTGAAGTACATTAAAAAACTCAGGTACAATAAAAATTGAAGTAAAAATAAAATGATGTCCCTGTAGAATGTACATACAGAGTTATATGGCATTAACACTGGTAGTCATTGTCCAGTAATGATCGGAAAATCACAGTTAAGCTTTGAGCGCTAAGCATTTCAAACTTTCAATTGCTTCTCCTGGAAAGTGTATTCCAAATGACATCCATCATTCTTGCATGGACTCTTCAAATATGCACTTAAAATGCCGGAATATGCACTTAAACATGATGAACCATAAATAATGTCATTTCACACTTGAAAAACAGATACTATTGTAATACATTTTATGCAGAAATTCATTGTACAATAATTGTAGAATTTGTGGACACTATATAGTCGATCTTCCAAAATTAGAGAATCCTATGCTAATTTTCATACGAAATTGAAAGTAATTATCCTGATCATTAAATATACTTTCAAATTTTAACACCTGGCATATTTCAAGAGTACGTCCCTCTTTTCTTGCTTTGGTTATAATAAAATACTAAACAACTTTGAGTTATTCAGTATCCCAGATGACGCGGAAGTAATATCTGTGCCCATTTCATGGCTTCATATTGGGTTTATGACAGTGGCAAATATCGATTATTGCTTATTTTGTATGAATATCTTCCCAGCCATACTTCAAATCTCAAGACGTATGTAGTTAATTTTATTCAGTGTCTATCGATATGAATATTGGCGTGAATAAAGTTTCATTAATTTCTCAACGACATGCTGTTTGGTATTAGGTCTGTATATGTATGATTTTTTCTCTCTGTGTTATTTATTTGAACGTTCCTAGCCTTTAGTATTCCAATATCTATGCGTGTGTGTGTACGTGATTGCGTGTGTGTGTAATAAATGTAAGATGTGTGTTGTTCTTAATGTTTCGACGTATTCAGTTGTCACTCTAGTCAGTCTAGTCAGAGTTCTGAATCAACTTTATACATCTACATTGTAGCGGACAAATTGCTCATGCGTAAAGCATTGTCTCAGGACTATCATTCTTACTACAACAAAAGACTTGAAACACTAATTAGCCGCATTTGTAAGAGTTATTATTATTATTATTATTATTATTATTATTATTATTATTATTATTATTATCATCATCATCATCATCATCATCATCATCATCATCATCATCATCTTCTTCTTCTCTTCAAGTATTAGGCCAAATGGCCTGTTACGATCTCACAGTTGAAATTTCAATCCAGCGCTTCTTTGACGACAGAGAGATCTCTTCCCGTTTGGATGATAGTGGAGCATGACTTTTGGGATTCTATCTCTATGCATGCGATGCAGATGATTTATCCAGTTGTTCTGATAATGTTTTACGTGATTAATTACAGGTTCTAGTTGTAATTCTACATCTTCATTGCGTTTGTGATCCCATTTCGTATATCCCGCTCTATATCTCATAAATTTCATTTCATTAGCCGGTATTCTGCTTTCGTCTTTCTTCCTCAATGTCCATGCCTCACTGCCGTAAAAAAAGTACAGGTCTCGCCAGGTTCTTGTAAAGGCAAATTCGAGTATGCCTTTGTACTAGGGAAGGTTTCATAATGGTGTTAATTATTCCCATTTTTTTGGTGTATTTAGAAATTTTCTGTGAAATGTCTACTTCATCGAAAAAAGACAATGTGTATCCGAGATATGTAAAATAATTTATCCTTTCTAATATTTTTGAATCTAAACATATTTTGCTACGCACAGGGTATTTTCCGCAGAAGACCATAATTTTAGTTTTTTTCTTTATTGATTTTCATATGATATTTAATTCCAATTTTGTTCAAATTAAAAATTGAGCGTTGTAATTCATCTTCTGAGGATGCCACCAGAGCTAAATCGTCTGCAAAAAGTAGAATGAATCTAGTTGTAAATGTCTATTGAGTTTTACATATCCATGAGGCAATTGTTTCCATTCTCTAATTATTTGAGTCATATATATAATAAATAGCAACGGTGAAAGGCCGCAGCCTTGTCTTACTCCTGTATGAATTTCTGTCCAATGCGATAATTTATTGTCACATCTTACTGCAATTAGATTTGTTTTATAGATATTGTATATGTTTGCTATAAGTTGTTGTGGAACATGGTCTGCGGCTAATACATTTAATAATTTATTTCTGTTCACCCTATCAAATGCTTTTTCCAAATCAATGAAAGCAATATGTGTTTCTAAGTTGAATTCCCGGTGTTTTTCCATCAATAATTTTAATGTAAAAAACTATTATTATTATTATTATTATTATTATTATTATTATTATTATTATTATTATTATTTTCTAAACTATTTCATAATGCACTGCTCAATAGTAAAAGCTTCTAAATGAATTTATTAAACTTAAGAAAGGTACTAAAATTTGACTCTAATGTACAATAATTATTACGCAGTAATAACAAGCTATTAATATTAATTCGAATATTATCATTACGTTCTTGCTAAATGCTGTCTGTAAACAAGTGATTCTTGAAATTACGATTAGGTCACTTCAGGGTATTAAATCATGTAATAAAGTTCATATACTGAAGAGTTATTTCATTTGATTCTAAATCACTCTGATATAATGAAACATACAAAGTACAAAGTATTATTTATTGGACTTAGTACCTTTCATATTCGAACGCCAACTGTTTACAACTGTGTATATGTGCTATTTTATAGCGTATATCATTGGCGGGCGGGACATTCCAAAGTAATTATTGAGTGTTCTTGAAAATAAATATTCCACCAATCAGGCTCAAGATATCTTTTATACCTAATTAAGACTCAACTCTATCTTGTTCCTGAAGGCTCAGAAATAAATCAATCAGCAGAATATTATACTCCGCAGTGGCGTATCGCAAAATCCCTGGGTCCTCCTCTGTCCGATTGACATGTGGACACCTCTTCCTATCACACAGATTCATATCGGATTTAGAGTAAAGGAGAAAAATTAAGAAAGGGAACAGATTTAAAGAATATCGGAAATTTATGGGCCCTTATATGGTCCCTCATTTTTGGATGTTGTGTGAGCTATCGTGACGTCACCAATATTTTGATTCTCTGGTGAGTTGCCTAAATTTAAATCAAATCTATGGGCTCCAACAGGAGGTGGATACGATGGGGGAGACCTAGGGGACGTAATTTCTCTAATCGTGGAATATTTTTACTTAAAATATTTAGTCACAGGTAAGGTTACCAGGTTTTCAGACTGCAAATTAGGGACTGTTACACAATTTATCTGGAGGAAAATACGATGAACATAAAAGAGACAGAGACAATCTGTGAGCGTCATCTTAGAACAGTGATGTCAAAGCAAGCGCATTTTTCTGACCTTGACGTCGTGCGCGGGCAGCAAGCGCTAAGTATGGAAAGAGGAAGGGTTGTGTATATGAATAAGCAACCTGTTGGATTAAGAAAACAGTGGTGCACAAACTTCAAACGGAACGTGAAATTTTATGTCGTTATTTTTATATGGCTTCTTTCTGTTTAATATTATCTATATTGTCTGTAAAACAAAAGTACTAACATGATTTCTTAATATTGCACTTGTGTTTTAAATCTTAATAACATAATAGAGAGTTAAGAAGGAATATTCACTTAAATTCCATAGTAGTATAATATTATACTGTATTAAGTGGATGAAACATATCATTCATAAAGAAAGTGATTTTCCAAAGAAAGAGATTGAGTATGACATGATAAGTTGGAATTTATATTGATGGTATCTTTAGCCTTACAAAAGTAATCAATAAACTAATCAAAACAATATTACAGTACAAAGCAAAGTTACCTAGGTACTGTATCTGTTTTAAGTGTAACTAATATTACATAACAAAACTCTTATTGCATTATGCTTTTAAGGTGATATTTGTGAGCAACTTCCTATCATCAGAATATTAAATTATTTTCTCGAAATCTTCTGAAGCTATAGAGCTGACATTTTTACAACACATGGGCACGTATCTTTTGCTTATGATGTAACAATAGTTGCTTTGTTAATTCATTTCCTTACAAACAATTTCCATGCGAATATTTTCAAAATTTTCAATACACTATCTTCAGTAATACGTATATACGGTATATTAGATTTACGAAAACATTCTGTAAGGCTACTAAATAAATAGGCCTATACCTGAAAATTTCACTTTTCTATACGAAAAGTTGAGAAAATATTTCTTTTGAATAAAAAATCAAACTTGTGAAAAATGAGCATTAAAATTAAAACTTACATTCTTATAATGCACTTATACTTATCAGGCAAATGTAAAAATTAACATGGATACAGTTTTAATAAGTTCTCTTCCCTTTATCTATTGAATCAGTGCTGGCCATCTCTGAATATAGCTCGACCAAGCGGCATATACCACCTCTTTCGTCTGTCTCTTTCCTTTCCGCTGTAAAGCGCTCAGGCTCTCCTGGGCTCTAAAGCGCGCGCTTGCTCCTGTGGACATCAATTGACATGCCTGTCTCAGAGTGTACATTAGCATGTTAAAACATAGTATAAGGAGAAAATGTCGTTCTTAGTCTTGCACAATTGAAACTGATATATTAGTAACCATTAGTTTATTAATAGTAATAAAATTTGGAATGGACATTAATGATGCAAAAGTTGTGTTTATAAAAAAACTAGTATTTCTCTAAATGCAATATGTATTCCTTCTTCCACATGAACGAGTAACACCCATTTACGTTTGAAACATATTTCGCGTCTTCACACAACAATAATCATGCATAGCTATTGCTAGGAAATAAAATTACTTCCAGCTCAGAGGAAGCCAAAGGTTTAGATTTATTTGCTTCGTCGTCACGTTTCTGAAGACACAGATGTCAATAGAAAGCGGCTGTTTCTTATCATAATTCTATAACACGATATTCGTACAAAGATCAAGGGGAAAGAATAAAAGAATAAAAACAGTTGACCGTTTATAACATACAGTATGTAAGTTAACCTCTTCCCTTACTATATATTTTACCAGTTTTGTGAAAAAAAAGTGTCATATTCTTTTATTTTCGTAAAGAGGTCATTTAATATTGCAGAATCACTGCACATCACTAATTTTCTTACATACTTAAAAAATCACTATGAAATAGACATACATTCAAACCTGAATTATTATCCCGGGTTATCTCGTGCACCTTGATTCCAGCTCTGGTAGTTGTCCCACTTTGATTTTCTCCTGAACTATTTACCAACTTATGTTTTCTTTATGGATTAATTTATGAGGTACAATACCAGTGCTGTTATCAAGGCGTTAAATGTTGCTTGTCGTGTGATAGACTCGAAAGCAGGGTATTACATACAGTGGCACATTGCATTCCGGACAGTAGTGTCTGCTCTCCTATATGAGAGCGTTTTGGGAAGAATGGTGTAGCAGTCATTGAATATTTGTACCAGTACATCTGTTCTTTAGGTTTGTGAATAATGTTCTGCAGTATCACTATGCCCAAAAGTACACTATTTCAGAGTCTGTAGTAGGCCGCCACGAATTATTTTCAGAATTCTGTGAACACTTATTAGCATGCCGAATCGTCTCCTCGAATATAATGCTGATAAGGTCATTATTAAAGAATAATTTTAAAAATTGAGAATTATCGTTATCAGATACAATGTTAAAATTTCAGGGAATGGGGACCTCGGAGGTGCAGAAGAAATGGTGCCAGATGTCTTCTATTCAAACCACTGTCGAAAAGACGCGACATCAACTGATCTGAATTTGTTTGTCGGTCCATAACTTCGTCTTCTGATACCGATGTTTCATTTCCTAATCTTCTACAGGAATATATTCCTGATCAAAAGTTTCGGAATCACTAACTTGATCCATCTTTACACAAAAACACAAAACACAAACAGAAACCGCCAAAACTAACTAGCATCTACCCACTACTGTGTGTGAATCCTATATGAGCATAGAATTCCACTCGCAAGGAAGAAGTACAAAAAACACCACCAGATATAGAAATATCACTAACTTCTGTAGCCGTCTAGTGAGCAAAAGGTTAATGAAAGAATGGAAACGTATATATTCGGGATATAATCGTTAGCAGCGAAAATGGGACTCAAACGAGTTAACTCGGGTTAATAAATTTTGACACAAGTTAGCAACCCGAGTTAACTCGGGTTAATCAGGGAAGTGGTTAATGGATGTTTGGTGTCTCGTAGGCCTATATAGGCCTACTTCATAAGGAACAAGTTCTTCAGGCCTCAAATACGGGAATCTCGCAACACTAGTCAAAACACAAAAAGATTTCTTGCACTTTATTTCTCTGTAATGGGTAAATTCACACTTTTCCTATCAGGTATTCCCTTCTTATATTCCATTTCTCTTAATTTTGTCTTTTTATGTTAGTGACCTGTATATAATTTTTAATTAACGTGGGAGTTACTTAACGAGGCCCTTTTATTTAAATTATTTTAAACAGTTGTATAATTTTACGTAGACGTCCAATTTCTGACAGAAAATGTTTTCAGAAAAGAGCTGACAGCCCGGCCACCTAGCCTTTGCGGAGGGGCCAGTAGATACTGTACGTGTGGGGGAAACCGGGAAGCGACGTACCCAAACGGACACAATACCTGTGCGAAAATATGATTCAATAATGAATGCACTTTATTCACTGGAAAATCCGACCATATTCTGGAACGTACTATACTCACTCAGTACTGTATACTCTGATCGTAAGACGACTTTGATTCCATATGCGGTCTTGGTTCTGTGTGAAGAATGGGTAGAAGTTTACTAGTAGAAGGGTGGAGGGAAGTACATTCATAAACTCAGGTACAATAAAAATTTAAGTAAAAATAAAATGATGTCCCCAGGTGGTGACAAGTCTTTTTCTCGTTGCCAAACTTTCAGAACGGCCCCGAGGTTCACTCAGCCTCCTATAAAATTGAGTACCGGGTCTTTCCCGGGGGTAAAAGGCGGTCAGAGCGTGGTGCCGACCACACCACCTCATTCTAATGCCGAGGTCATGGAAAGCATGGGGCTCTACCTCCATGCCCCCTAAGTGCCTTCATGGCATGTTACGGGGATATCTTTACCTTTTACCCTGTATTTAATAGGTAATATAATAAAGTTGCTTTGTAATTATTCGCTTATAAAGAAGTGTGTAAGCAAAATGACAGACGTTAAAAGTGGATAACACCAAGTCTTCCCCCAGTTCGAGGCGAGACGAGACGAGACGAGACGAGACGAGACGAGACGTTTTGCTTTACGCCTCGCGACAGCTTAACACGGTCTGCTCGCGACAACTGATTTGCTGGCTGTGTGGGTTTGGAAAACTAGTCTAAGCTAGAAAATGGCGTCAATGAAAGAGGACTCTATATGAGAAATTCTATTGCATTTGGTTATTATTTCCTAAGGATGTCTAATACGCCTAAAAATCTATAGTATTGAAAGGGTCTTAAAATTATATACTAATAATGTAGTGCACAAACGTCACTTCGTATGTTTATGACTACTTCACGACTCACAATAAAGAAAAATAGTATATTAGATCAATAATGAGTCATAGTATAGAGCAGAGAAGTAGGCCTACTACAAATTATTATTATCATCATTATTATTATTCACCTGGTGCTTTCATCTCATTTGCAATTTCTCACATATTTTTAGAAACCACATTATTGTTGTGATATTGTTTCAAAGATTTTACAGAATGTATATTTCCTGTACTAAAACAACTAATTTATCCGCATCGAGCTCCATTATGAATAATGTGCATTACACAAATTATTGTGTATTCGTAGATAATGAAAGCGTGCAAATCATAGCCACTACTAACGCATGCGCAGTACACTGCAGCTATCAGTCTCCTCGCGACGAACTTCAAGCAGTCATTCGATGTTGTGTCTCCTTGTGTCTGCTCGCGACCGTCGCGCCGCGTCTGATTCTGTATGCACCACATAATAAGAAATCAATGGGAGACAAGTACCATCAGACAAAATGTCGCGTCGCACCACGCCGCGTCTTATTCTGTGTGCACTCGGCATTAGGTATTTCAGAGAAGGCAGAAATGGACAAATTTTTATTACATACACACACACACACATACACATATACGTACAGAGTGGTCATAAAGTCTCGATCCATTTTCAGGAAATAATAAATGAATTGAAATGATATACATATAGTTATTGCAACTAATTACTACATACGTTCTGCAGTAATAGTCAATATCATTATTAACAATGGACGACAGTCGTGCCAGGGGTACCAATATGAATTCTCCCAGAACCACAGAGACAATAATACTAAATTTCAAGTTGATAATAACTCTTAAAAGGGAAATTATGACTCATTAAAATGGCGGAGGTTTATATGGATCGCACTGTACTTACGGAGAGGTTGATGGATGGATGGATGGATGGATGGATGGATGGATGGATGGATGGATGGATGGATGGATATGTGGATTGCTGTGGGTCAACGGACGAACGAACAAATTCAAATCAGGCTTTCAGGTTCGATCTCGGCCCCGGAACAATTTTTCCCTTGAAATTATTGGAACGAATGAATGTTTGAATGGCAAATTGGATAGCTGGCTGAAGAGATAGGTGAATGAATAGATAGCTGGGTGCATGAATTATGGATGGACGGATAGAAGTATTAATATATGCATGGATAGATGAATGTATGGATGATGGAATGAATTGTTGGATGGAATGACTGGTGGAAGGATGAAATGAATTATGGATTAATAGACGGACGGTGGAGCTGATAGATGTGTTGATGGATGCAGTTTGTAGGTCATAACTCATGCTAACAGTATTTGCAAACATGCAGAGTCATTGCCTCATAAGGGTAATTCCTCTGTTGCTTAGCTCAGAAACTCCGTGCATGATTTAGTGCTGACGATTAGAATGCAATGTGTAACATCAACTTCATGTGGAAATACCTGAAAACAGCGCTTCTATAGTTAAACGAGAAGAATCAGCACACATTCTCTTTTGTTCACAATCTTGTGTCACCTTCCAACATCGTCGTAACTTCCAGAATGATTCTTGAGGCAACTTTGACCATATGAAATAAGTATAGCCTTCATTTGTTTTTCCTCCGACACACATCATCAAGTGAGATGTAGGCCTACTACCTGATAATAGCTGTACACATCAGTCAGAACCTCAATCAGAGGTAGATAATATATTAAATAGAATGTTAAGTTCATTAATTTCTAATTTACAACATTGGAAAATCCAGATAAGTTAATGTAGATAATAACAGTTATTATCATAGAACCCCTGACGGCAATAATTACTTTTAAAATGTAGATGTTGGCATGGAAAGAGAATTCCAAAATTTCGCTAGGAAGCTTGGAATTGTTTCTCTAGCACCAAAGAGTAGACCCACTACCTCTCTATCTTCGATTTCATATTCTTCTTTATAATATGTAATGTATGTATATAAATCCTTTGCTGTTTTTGATGGAATTATGAAGGCTGGGATTGATGGCTTTCAAACCTGATGGTTGAGTCAATAATGTAACCTTTGGTTTTGTTTTTTATTTTTTTACGTTTATATCAATTCTTCTGTGTCTTCCATTTTCTGCTAGGCTATAAACTTCTTCGAAAACCTGCAACTCACTTTCTCTTAGTGTTGTGGCTATATTGGGGCGAATGTTATGATGACGGGTATTCCTTAAATGGTCATCGTTAGAGCATGATCCCAAAACGTCCTGCTACTGCTACTACTACTATTCCTACTACCAAATTTTAAATGTTTCATCATTTGAAAGGATGGTATAAATATGTCCGTCCCTTTGCTAGTCAGTTCACAAATCTGTTAGGGTGCTATTTATAGACATTTCGCTAGCCCGCGCTATGAGCGTGCTAAACTAGCCCCGGCTATCGACTGTTACTTGTACAGGATTCATATCATATCATATATCGCTAACACTGGTTTATGAATATGAAAAACGTTAGTTCGCTGATCATCTACCGGAAGCCCGAGTCTATGAATACGGCCCTTGAACTCTAAGGGCATTATTCATAGACATTCTTAGCGAGGGCTTCCGGTGGATGACCGGCGAACTAACGTTTTTCGTATTCATAAATCAGTGTTAGCGATATGATATGATATGATATGATATGATATGATATGATATGATATGATATGATATGATATGATATGATATGATATGGTCCACACCTGTGGAGTAACGGTTAGCGCGTCTGGCCGCGAAACCAGGTGGCCCGGGTTCGATTCCCGGTCGGGACAAGTTACCTGGTTGAGGTTTTTTCCGGGGTTTTCCCTCAACCCAATATGAGCAAATGCTGGGTAACTTTCGGTGCTGGACCCCGGACTCATTTCACCGGCATTATCACCTTCATCTCATTCAGACGCTAAATAACCTAAGCTGTTGATAAAGCGTCGTAAAATAACCTACTAAAATAAAAATATATATGATATGATATGATATGATATGATATGATATGATATGATATGATATGAATCCTGTACAAGTAATCAGTCGATAGCCGGGGCTAGTTTAGCACGCTCGTAGCTCGGGCTAGCGAAATGTCTATGCATAGCACCCTAAGAGATAACTATTTACTTGTTTATTTTGTGTTTTTACATGTTGGGTCAAGTTATTTTCAAATACGTTCTACGAAGTTTTTTTTGTGTATTTTGTACAGGCCTGTTCGTTTTCCTTCGATCGCGTCTCTAGCTGAAATATGCGAGCCAGCATGGAATATAAGACCCCCGCCAGGTTTGACCCACGAGCCCTCTCCGACGACACTCTGAATCCCAACCTCATCTCAACTGTCGAGGAACGTAGGTATAACTTCGGATGAGTATTTATTGTGCTGTCGTATCGAAAATGCATTACCTTTGGATCTGAATTCTCCCTCGCGCACAGAATGTTGATTGCAAAACAAAGTTCGACGTTCTCTTCACATTCTTTGCAATGTGTCCCACATAAGGAAAAAGAAAACAAATAAATATTTCGTCACCTTCGTTGATTGTAATATTTGAACCATTCTGTACTCACCTTTGTCTGTGGAATTTGTAGCAGTATTACTTATTTAAGGCTGGGAGACTACTTTATGTGGTTAGCATGGCGCAAGATGACACACGGAATAATCCCGCACCAATGAAATAAACGGTGTGCTGAACATGACACATAGTTTATAACTCGTACGTTCTTCGTACATGTAATGTTTTATAACATTATTCTACAAATTTAAAAATTCAGAGAAATATTAAAATCTATTACTTGTTCATAATACTCTGACCATATTACTTGTCAAACAACCAATAGTACTCTGAACACAAACCGTTGAAGTGAAACTGTATCATGTTATGGGCATTAATCCTGTAGCATAAAGGATGCTTTAGGAGATATAGTAAATATTTTAAGGGGTGGTATTATGGACTATTTTGAGTAAAAAGTTCATATAAACTTGTGCAGCTGTTTCAGTGTTACGCATAACAAGGGTTACAAGTGGCAAACAAGAAAAACAAATGACTTAATGATTACATGTATTGCTTACTTAAGTAGCATCAATACACTTCAACAGTTCAATGCACTTTTCCGCAGTAAGCGTTGCTCTTCTAAGGCAGTCTTGTTCTTTTATTAGGACAGCACTCTAGATAATGCGAGCTACCAATTCGCCCCTGGTGTTTCATTTGTTCGTGTTCACAGACTTAGGCCAAAATGAATGAGAGATTATTGAAAACGTTTAATCAAGAAACTGACATTTTGTATGTCACAATACGTTCGTATAAAGAGAAATTAAAATTAGTGCAAGTCAGCAAAAACGTAGAGATAAAATTGCTGGCAATCTATCCTGTGATCCTAAAGGAAATGATAACCTTCGCCGGACGATTTGAGAGAGGAGTCCGAGGTTAGTTTTCATAGTGTTCGCTCGAGGGAGAGTGCTGGCTGGCTGGCTTTAAGAGAGCTGGGCCCGGGACGGGTCCTAGCACCTAGGAACGTTTTGCCCCATTTTGCGCCCTATATACTGGGTGTTCATTTCAAAGTGTGTCATGACGTCACTGTTGCTGAGTCAGCGATTTGAAGCGAGTTTCAGCTTTTATGTCAGAGAAGTTGCCTATTAATCAAGGGGTTCAATCTGAACTTGAGAACGTGTACGGTATAACTTGAACGTCGTAGCAACAGATGGCGGTCTGTACGGTCTGTGTGCTACCATAACCTCTTTCGAACTGTGTTTTGCCCGGGAAGTCGTAGGCAGGGTATTTGTTATCATCGGTTGTGTACGGCAACATTCCACAACACAAATCAAATGTTCCGTGTCCATGTTGACCGTCCAAGTTAATGTCAACAAATACGTAAGTAATCGTCTTAACCCTCTCCCCATATCATTCGGACAGTAAGAAAAAAACTCACCTCAGTACTTGTTTCGAAACAGTTCACATACCTGCCACTACCGGCGTCACCGTACGTATCGGTAAGTACTCTTCAGAATAAACGCCATACTTTCTAGGCAACTTCTCTGGCACATAGCTAATACACCTCTGCGGAAGTGTAGGAAGATTGAATTCTCTAGGCTCATCGACTAGCCACATGACTGCATACAGCAAGCTATGACACACTTTGAACTGAACACCCAGTATATACGATGAATGTCCAACCCGACAGGTGACCTGGGTGGCATTCGTGAGTCCGATTCTGACAGGTGGGCCTCCTGTATCGTCCCCTGATGAGACTTGAGCCACAGACGCGGTGAGAGTGCAATATACTGTAGGCGGAAAGAAAGATTTCTGCGTTTAAAATTTAGACCATATTTAAGTAATAGTGCTTATAACTTCCAGGAAGGAAGGAAAGATGAAATGCCCACAAAGATGGATGACTCGGTTCCTTACTCGTTGCCAGATATTGCAGATCATCAAGCTGGGTGCTCTCCAATTGGCAGACGATCAAACCCTCTTATGTTAGCGAATGTGTCGTGCCTAGCACCGCGTAAGAACATGTTGGCGTCGCCATTCAGTTTGCCCTACTAGTGCGGACTGCAAGCGTTTCACAGAGAATTGAAGGGTTAAGTGGATGAACGGGGTATGTTACGTGTGTTTTAAATGAGGGTTTTCTCAATGTATGATGGTGGTGTGTGTCAAGCTAAATTCTGAAACTTATCAAATCGTTAAAAATATATAATTATTAAACACTTCAGAGAGCTGGGGTAAGTTTCAGAAGTTAGTTTGACACATGCCACCATCATCCGTTGAGAAAATTCACATTTAAAAAATATATCACTACTCCCTTCATCCACTTAGCCCTTCAATTAATACCGGTAATCTGAATGACCCTCTTCATTGGCATCGCTAAAGTTTCTTTGATACTTTGAACACATTTTTTTTATTTTCTCATTCATTCATAGTGTTCTGTCCAAGAGCAGGTCTTTCACTGCAAACCTAGCATTCGCCACTCTTTTTTATTTTCTGCCATCCTCTTTGTCTCCACATATGATCTATATATCTTAATGTCGTCTCTCATCTGATATCTTCTTCTGCCCCGAACTCTTCTCCCGTTCACCATTCCTTCCAGTGCATACTTCAGAAGGCAGCTTCTTCTCAACCAGTGATCCAACCATTCCTTTTCCTCTTCCTGATCAGTTTCAGCATCATTCTTTCTTCACCCACTCTTTCCAACACAGCTTCGTTCCTTATTCTGTCTGTCCATTTCACACTATCAATCCTCCATATCCACATTTCAAATGCTTCTTGTCGCTTCTCTCCACTTCGTCGTAATGTCCAAGTTTCTGCTCCATACAGTGCTACATTCCACATAAAGCACTTCACTATTCTCTTCCTTAGCTCTTTCTCCAGAGGTCCGCAGAAGATGCTCCTTTATCTATTAAAAACTTCCTTTGCCATTGCTATTCTCCTTTTGACTTCTTGGCATCAGCTCATGTTACTGCTTATAGTACACCCCGAATATTTGAAGCTGTCCACTTGCTCTACTGCTTCATTTAGAATTCGCAAGTTCACTTTCTTTATTTTTCTTCCTTCGTCTTGTTGGCATTTGTCTTAATTCCATGCTGCTCACAGCTAGCTGTCATTTAGCTGCAGTAGCATATCCCTTAGTATCATCTCCTCTTCTGCTAACAAAGCCATATCGTCAGCAAATCTCATTATAAAATTATAAAATAGATACTGCAAAAATAGATTTCGAAGTTTTATCCAAAACAATTTTTCAGCATCACTCATACCAATAAATGGCTATTGGGCATGCCGTCCGTCTGTATTTCTGTATCCATGTGTATAGTGATCGATCACAAACTGTTGTCGAATTTCTTTCATATTCATTATATAGGCCTACAAGTCAATTTATGCATAGGAAATATAATAAATTTAGTACGAATTTAGTGGGTCAGTTCAAATAAAAGAAAACATGCAATAGCGCTCAACTTCCACAATCGTCAGCCGGCTTTCTTTGTGATTTTGACGTGAATGCGGCGATGTAACGTTCGCTGGTTGATCAACTCCGACACTATAACTTCAAGTACTTTAGAGCAACAGTAACAAATATAAATTACACTCGAGAGGAAATTAAAGGATAATGATACAATAACACGCCCGCTCCCTTTGTGGATTTATTATTCATAATACAAAAAAATACTCCGGATGTGACTGTATCTGGGACACGGCCATGGGTTTTACTTGAATACGTCTAGCTTAAATCGACAGATCTAGACGAGATCTTTCGTTTGGCACAAAAATAAGCTCGCTAGCCCATCTGAGTCGCGAGGTATACTGCCCGGAAAATTTCGCCCACGGCCAAAATGGCTGCCAGTCGCAGCGGGCCTTCACCCGCGCCTCGCGCAGTGCCAACTCAAGGTCATGCTCACATCATAATCGTATACCCGCTCGAACTAGAGGACAAACGCACAATAAATATGGGAAATGCTTGTAATTATTCGGTTGAGAAGCTTTTGTCATCCAGTCTGCTCTCAAAAAAGCTGTAAGTTGGAATTTATAAAACAGTTATGACTTATTTATGACTTATTCCGGTTCTGTATGGTTGTGAAACTTGACTCTCACTTTGAGAGAGGAACAGAGAGTCAGAGGATAAATTTCCAATTTTTATATTTTCATTTTGTACAGTGTTCTGGTCACGAGGCATAATCATATACTTTGTCTTTTCGGGGTTCACTTCCAAACCTACAGCATCTCTTTACTTGATTCAAGTAA